>NW_007732065.1:26621-59628 GCF_000696425.1 Galeopterus variegatus | reverse complement strand
GAGATGGGCTTTGCATACAAATTACAATAGTTCAAGGAAAAGTGTTATAAGTGGTCCAAGATAGGTAAAATACTATACAGATTCAGAGCAGAGCCGGGTGGGGTTTGTGTTTTCTTGTGTAAAGATCCCTGCTGAATTTTATGAGGATTAAATGAGATAATACACAATTGGTGCCAATGGCACTGCCTGGAATGCAATAATGGTAGCAGTGGTCAAGGAAATAGCATTAATATTGTTGACATTAAGTTACCGTTGATCATTTTAATTACAAATCGAGTTGGAGACAAAAACAGAAGGATTATCAGATAAAGCCTGGTAAATAATGGGAGACATTTGGACAGACGAAGATGAAGGGGGAATAGCATATGCCAAGGTACAGATACAAGAGAGCTGAGGACTTGCTCAGGAAATAACACACAGCATGTGTCTTCAGTTTTCTGGTTTGTATTATAACAAGTCTAAATGTAGGTATCTTTTTATTTATCCTGCTGGGAGTTTGTAGGCCTTCTTGAATCTGTGTATTGATTTGTTTCCTCAGTATAGGAAAATTTATTTCAGATAATACTTCCCATTCTGTCTGTCTTTGTAGAAATCCAATTAAATAGGTAAGACCTTCTCACTGCATCCTCTATGCCTCTTACCCCTTTTCTGTACTTATTATCCTTCATTTTGCATGATTTCTTCCGTCCTTCATTGATGATCTTGTCAGCTGTTTCTAAATTCATTTCAAATCCATCCATTGAATTCATTATTTTATTTTATTTGTTTTTTAAATTTTATTTATTTTGTCAATATACAATGTGGTTGATCATTGTGGCCCACTACCAAACCTCCCTCCCCCCTCCCTCTCCCCCTTCCCTCCCAACAACCTCGTATCTGTTCACTTGTCGTATCAACTTCAAGGAATTGTAATTGTTGTGTCTTCTTCCCTCCCCCCCCCAGGTTGTTTTTGTATTTATTTATTTTTAGCTCCCACAAATAAATGAGAACATGTAATATTTCTCTTTCTGTGTCTGACTCATTTCACTTAATATAATTCTCTCTAGGTCCATCCATGTCGTTGCAAATGGCAGTATTTCATTCTTTTTTATAGCTGAGTAGTATTCCATTGTGTAGATATACAACATTTTCCGTATCCACTCATCTGATGATGGACAGTTGGACTGATTCCAACTCTTAGCTATTGTAAATAGTGCTGCAATGAACATTGGAGAACAGGTATACCTTCAACTTGATGATTTCCATTCCTCTGGCTATGTTCCCAGCAGTGGGATAGCTGGTTCTTATGGTAGGTCTATCTGCAATTGTTTGAGGAATGTCCATACCATTTTCCATACAGGCTGAACTATTTTGCAGTCCCACCATCAGTGTATGAAAGGTCCTTTTACTCCACAACCTCTCCAGCATTTATCATTCACAGTCTTTTGGATATTAGCCATCCTAACTGGGGTGAGATGGCATCTAAGTGTGGTTTTGATTTGCATTTCCTGAATGCTGAGTGATGTTGAGCATTTTTTCATGTGTCTGTTGGCCATTCATATATCTTCCTTTGAGAAATTCCTATTTAGCTCTTTTGCCCATTTTTTAATTGGGCTACTTTTTTGTTGTTGTTGTTGTTGTTGTAAAGTTGTTTCAGTTCCTTGTATATTCTGGATATTAATCCTTTGTCAGATGTATATTTTGCAAATATTTTCTCCCACTCTGTTGGTTGTCTTTTAACTCTGTTAATTGTTTCTTTTGCTGTGCAGAAGGTTTTTAGTTTGATATAACCCCATTTGTTTATTTTTCCTTTGGTTGCCTGTGCTTTGGGGGTTGTATTCATGAAGTCTGCACCCAGTTCTACTTCCTGAAGTGTTTCTCCTATGTTTTCTTTAAGAAGTTTTATTGTTTCAGGGTGTATATTTAATTCTTTAATCCATTTTGAGTTGATTTTAATATATGGTGAGAGGTATGAGTCTAGTTTCATTCTCCTGCATATAGAAATGGAAAAAACTATCCAGACATTTATATGGAATAACAAAAGACCATGAATAGCCAAAGCAATTCTGAGCAAAAAAATAAAGTTGGAGGCATAACACTACCTGACTTTAAACTATACTATAAAGCTATAATAACCAAAACAGCATGGTACTGGCATAAAAACAGACACACTGATCAGTGGAATAGAATAGAGAATCCAGAAATCAACCCAGAAACCTACAGCCATCTGATCTTTGACAAAGGTGCCAAGCCTATACACTGGGGAAGAGACTGCCTCTTCAGCAAATGGTGCTGGGATAACTGAATTCATAATTTTAGTTGCTACATTTTTTCAGTTCTAGGATTTCTTTCTGGTTCTTCTTTCAAATCTGCCATATCATTTTATAGTTTCTAGTCTGCTGTTAAAATTTGTAATCTTGTCTTATTTCTACCTGAAAATAGTAAACATGGTTATTTTAAAACCAATGCCTGATAATTGCAGAATCCAGGAAACCTATAAATCTATCATTTCTGCAGATTCTTGTTCATGTTAACTTATTTCCCTGTGTGCTGGCTTATCCATGATTTTATTCAGGACACTGTATTTAAAGATTTGTTTGTATAATAATTTGATGACTATGATAACATTTCTTCCCCCAGATAATATTCTGTTTGCTTCTGCCAAACAACTGACTTGCAATACAGTATAACATTAATCCCATTTCAGGCACTGCAATTTTTCTCAGTTACACAAATGATTCAAAGCCTCATTTCAGAGGCTGCAAGGGCTGGTTTACTTACAGTCTCAACCCAAAATGTCCCATGCTTGATAGACCCTAAATGTCAGGTTTTGTCCTCTAACTCCCTGATGCCATCAAATGAAATGCTTAGACCTCAGCTGCCTCTTTAGAAACCAGCAAAAGGCTCGTCCCTCTGGTTATTTACCCCTTGATTTCCATCTTCTTCCAATACTTGACCCTGTAAATATTTACTGCCTTCTTAGCTTTTATATGTCTTTATGCATGCTTTTGAAAATATTTTCCCCACTCTTGAATTTGCCTCAGTAAGAGTCGGAGTGAATTAACTAGTCTGCCATTACCAAAGGCAAACATCTCACAACTAGTACCTGATTGACTGGAACACTGTACTTACATTACAGAGAAAATAAAGATAAAGCCAAAATATAGGTTGATTCCAAAACATGGATAAACTTGAACACTAGGCTAAAGAGGAAAAATGTTCAGTAAGCTACAGAGAGCCAGTAAAGATTCTCAAGCAAAGAAGCTCTACTTGAGGAAGAAGAATCAGGCATTTATATGCCAAGCAGATTGGAGGAAAATGAGACCAAAATCAGGAAGGAGAGTTAACAGGTTTTATGACACTTTTATAGGAGATGTAAACATATCCAAAGTAAGGTTGTGGTAGCGAGACTAGGAAGACAGCGACAGATGAGAGGTCTGGGAGTACCATGTGAATGAGGTACACCAACCAGAAGACTGACACAGGAATTTAGGAATTTGGTGAAGATGAAGGAAATTAGGAGAAAAGTAGAATGCTATCGAGTCAAAGATGACACTGAGGTTTTGAACATGGGTAGCTCAAAGGGAAAAGAGGTGACAGGGTACAAGCCACACCCCACCCACCTTCCTTTTTAGTCATGAGACAGCTCCAAGAAAAGATCTCAGTTTGAAGTGAGTGACAGTGGCCAGTCTCCAACCCAAAAAACTCCCAGAGGAGAGAGGATTTCACATGAAAATAAGGAACTTGCCACTGGAGGACATCCAGACACGGTGTCACTAGGATCAGGCAGGTGGGACAGCCTCTTGCTAGTGGGGAGAGAGGTCACCCCATTTTGTGATATTAGAGATTCTCTAAGTGAAGTTGGCTGACAGCACAATTCTTGTTTGGTGCAAAGAGAAAGCTCCTAGGGCCGCTTATTAATAACTAGAGATACTGGGGCATTGGAACACAAGCCAGCAGGTCCCATTGAAAATGAGGAGCACACAAAAATAGACTTACGAGTGTTTAGGGTGAGAGGCACACACCCCATCACTATGTGACAGGTGATCCTTGGGGACTGTTAGGATTGTCATTATTGGTTCCATTCAGTAATGAAAAGGCACCCACTAGGGTTAACTTCCCAGGTTTCTAGGTAGAGACCAAATTCAGTGGAAATGTAAGCCTTTAAATTATGATCATGCCTTCTTGGCCTAGATGTCTGCCATATACCACAGATAATTTTCCCCATCCTCCCTTCCACTTATATGGACGATGTCTAAAGTTAGCTACCTGTAAGGAAATAACTTCTGCTTTCACTGTGGGGATCTGGGAGATGAAATAAAATAAAAATAAAATGATACTTGAGGAAGGGCTATATATTCCTAAATAAATTACCGAGCTTGACATTGATTTGAGCTAACCTGTGCTACAGAGAGAAGAGAGCAGTGCCGCTGCACCAAGCAAAGCTCACATGCGACCTGTTTGCTTTTGCCTTTCTATTAATTATCTGCACCAAATCAATAAGACCTGCCAAAAGCAAATGTACCTTCCTCCCCTATCCTACCCCATGACCCCTCTCCCTCTTCAGACCTGGAATTTAAGGAGATGCCAACCCATCTTTCATTATCCTCTGGGCTCACACTGTCTGTCCCAAAAAGTCCCTATTAATTCTCTCAAAAGGACCCCACCTCCTGCCATCACTTCATATGCTCCTGTGGGCAGCCAAATTTAGCCCAATGAGAGTTAAAATATAGATGTGGGTAGAAGGTTGGAAAACCTAACAGGGCAGACAGAGGCCCAAGCAAAAATGTCCCAGGGACAGACCGTCAGTTCCCAGTGGGTAAGGCCATATTTGCCAATTCACTGAAGCTCCTGCACCTGGCACAGTACCTGGCTTATAGGAGACACTCAATAAATACCTATTGAATCATTGAACTGAGAGAGCTGGGATGAGGAAAATAATCCTTATGCCACCCAAGAACAGGACAATGAATTGACCAAATGTTTTTCTAACTCTTTCTTTAACAGTCTCAAGAGTATTCTTCCTGTAAAAATGTATTCTGACTCTTTTCCTCTCAAAATCTATATTCCCTAAAAAAGCAAAACAGCAGCTGGGTTTCCATACTGCTGAGAAAGAAAAGGCTCCATGACTTTCTTTTGCTTTTTGCAGGAAAGAAAGGAAGGTGAGGCTAAGTTGGGATTAAGGTGTTAGGAAGTGTAACAGGAGACAGGAGGCTAAGAAAAGTTGGAGAGATGCTGGTTAGGGAAAGGTTTGACTGATTGGTTGATACCATCTGCATTAGTCAGAATATAACAGAATACCTGAAACTGGGTAGTTTATAAAGGAATGAAATTTATTTCTCACAGTTTTGGAGGCTGGAAAGTCCAAAGTCCAGGGAACACATCTGGTGAGGGCTTTTCTCTCTATAGTGATGCAGGTTGTCACGTGATGAGAATAGCAGAAGCAGGGGAGAGCTAACCTTCTCATTCATCTCCTTGTAAAGCCATCAGAACCACCCCAGGACCACCCATTAAACCATCAACCTATTACTCCATGAATGGCTTGAACCATTCTTGAGGGCACACTCCTCGAGATCCAATCACCTCTTAGATGCCTCACCTTCCACCACTATATTGGGGGTTAAGTTCGAACATGAGCTTCAGGTGACATTCAAACCACAGCACCATCCATCACCAGGTTATCAGGCACCTGTGGGTCTGAACCCCACAGAAAAGTGGCTGTGGCTGGGTATATTCCTGCTGACTAATGGGATAACTTTACATATTCAGGGCTAAGGTTGGGACAAGAGAAGGGAATCACAAATAACCATCTAACTCTGGTAACTGAATAGTGCTTGGTGGCCGATAACCTTTGATGCCACAGTCATTGCTAGCTAGTTCAACAAGGGACCAGCTTTAACAACTATCCCAGATGAGCAGGGTGTACCTGTTGAACTATACGTAAGTCCAGTTTCCCTCTGTGATGTTCTGGCTGCCACCCTAGGACTTGGGGTCCTTTCCTCTAACTACAGCTTCAGGACAAGTACCTCACTTAATCCCAAAGCTAATCTTCAGAATGAAAAACAATGACAGCACTGCAGAGAAAAGGCTGGAAGGTGGAAATGTGAAAATAGATGCCTACAGGACCACAATAAATAGACCATCCAAGAGGGGACAAGTATTAGAGATCCCCTTAGTGTGATCTTGATCTTCCTTCTCCCTTTGCCAGTCCTAGTGGGTTCAACATGCTACACTGCTGGGATGTAGGGAATGAAAGAGAACATAATCCAATGCATAGGTTGAATTTTAAAAGTCTAAAGAAAGTAGAATTCTGGTGGAAGCCATTTTAAAGAAAATATCCAGAATGAAGTATCAGTGTGGCCAACAAAGGCCACTGTTAATTCAGGACCAGACACTCATTTAGATTCAGGAACAGAAGGGGGCAGATGCTAACAATCCCTTGAGTACTAATCTTTTTTTAATGATACGTTGGAGAGCAGAGTGGAGAAGAAACACCATTAATGGAAATGGTAGGAAAAAACTCTCCACTAGTGAACAGTGACCTTGCCTTGGGCTTCTGAAACTGGTGGGTTATCAGAGCCACCTTGAACCCTTTTTGAGAAGGTTCTCCATCCCCAGCTCCTACTCCCAACACTCTTGGAGATTGTTTTTTTTTTTTTTTCCTTTTTGTCTTTTTTCGTGACCGGCAATGGATCGCAACCCTCAGTGTCGCGCCCGTACCGGACCGGGACCGGCAACGGGATCGCAAACTTCGGTGCTGCGCCCGCACCTCGCTCAGCCAGTGAGCGGGAACCGGTCTGTATGTGCGAACCCTCGGTGGGAGCGCTGCCGCGCTTCCCAAGCGGCGCACTGTAGCAGTGCGCCACCGGGCCGGCCCCACTCTTGGAGATTCTGATTCAATCAGTCTGGGATGAGACCAGGAAATCTACAATTTTTCGAGTTCCTCAGGTGAATTCTAGGATAAACAGGGCTTGGGACTCATGGGCCCAACCCATGAGATTCACAAAATGAAAATATTCAGGTGAAATGCCAAACTGGCCCATCTGGTTTCACTATTTAAGGAAAGGGAGCCCAAAATGATGCTAGTACATTACAAGTGGCCTGAAACATATATTTATTTTTTAAATACTTCCTCTCTTGAAATAGTAAACTGAATTACAGGAAGCTAACTCCATGGTGATATTTTCCCTGATTCCAGTCCACAGACAGAATTGAAAGTTAGAAATCCTTTCCAAAAGGAAGACAGACTAGGTCATGCTCTCCAACAATGCTTGCTCTGGGCCAAGTATGGTGCTGAGCACTTCACATACCTGCAGGGAAGGTATCTTCACACCCATTTCACAGATGAAGAAGTAGCCTCGGGGAGGTTTAAGTAACTTGCCCAAGTTAGAAAGTGGCGGGTTGTGAATTGAATCTAGATCTGATTCTGGAGCCTTTACCTTTAAGCCTATACTATGTGGCTTTCTTAAACCTTCCCACGCCTATATCTGTGCTTAAGTTTCTAGGTTTTTGAACATCACTTAAACATCCCCTCCGTGCCAACACAGTTTCTTCAGTTACTTTGCCAGGGTGCTCTTGGATGAAAACAGGCATGGTTAAGGATCCAGCGGGTGGCAGGAATCAAGAGGAGAGGCTGGAAGCTGTGTATAGGCTCCTACTGGGATCTCCTGTACCAGGGACAGAGCTGTCCCAGGGATCCTGATGCGATTTTCTACCACGCAGAAGAACTAAAGAACAGACATCTGAATGGCCAGGCAAACCAGAGCCACAGAGAAGACAGGGAAGGAATAAAAGCCATCGGGATCCCACCAACACACCCACCAAGAGAATCAAATCAGGGGCTATGGAAGGAAGCAATGGGAGAGTTTGTTGGTAGCCTAGATTTCTGTTCTTTGGGCTGCTCTATATTTCAGCCTTAGGCAGCAGCTTGCAAAAGAGCCCAGGGGACGGACAACAAGAAAGTAGAGAGCACCTCTCTTTGTAGCCACAACTACAGATCCCAAGATCACCATACCAAATTAGGACAGAAAGCCTTCACTGACGCACACACGGGCCCCGGGGAGTCTGAGCGCGAGCAGATCTAATGCTGTCGAACAAAACATGAAACCGAAGAAAACACCCAGCCACACAGAGCCCTTTGAATCGGTGGCTTTGCTCCAGGGCCGCAAGTGGGGAGTGAGTAAAGAGAGACAAAGGCTCGCTTTGGTAAATCTCAAAAGAGTTTCTAGGAATGCCACGTCCCAAATCCGGTGGGGTTTGTGGGGGGCGGGGAGAGTCCCGGTTGTTGAACAGCTCTTAGCTGTCATAGTAGGAAGTGGAGTCCTAGACTCGCCTAGCCTTGTCTTTAATCAAATTAAATTCTAATGCAAAATTAATTCAGAGTAGAGTTTAATTCTAATTGCAAGATGACTGAGAAAGGATTTTTATGATAAGCAGATGAGCCTAGGGCAATTTCAAGTGCAAGTGAGGTTCTTACTTACTTGCTTTTGTTTTATTATGTCCCACCACTTTGTAGACATTTGAGGTCTTTGCTGGTGGGAAGAGTCCAGGAGGGGGCACAGACATGGAGGTAGACATCACTGATCACGGAGAAGGAGGCTTCAGCCAGGCAGGCCAGGTTCTCTGTCACCACCCACTCAGGGCACTGCGTTCTGACTCCGAGCTGGCATGCCCTTGCTGGAGACCAAGTCCAAGAATCTATTATACTTCCTCTAGGGGCAGGATGCCCAGGAGCGGGGCAGGAGGCACCACTAGGGGCCTGCCTTTGCAGACAGGTCCAAGCCTAGAGATGCCGACAACAGCTACATTTTGGAGAAGGGTAAGGTGCTCTCTGTGTTTCCTTTATTATCCTTGATCCATCAGAAAAGTTTTATTCAGAGTTATAGCCTGATGTCTCTTGTGTTGGGAGGGGTTTGGGAAGGGCCTCTTCCAGGCTTGGATTAACGGGAAGAACAGGGACTGGTGGCTGAGGTGGGGGGTTAGGGGTCAGCAGTTCTTGAGCTATAGGAGGTAATTAGTGGACACTTAAAGGGGATCTGAGTGAGCTCAGCTGGTTAAAAAATCATCACTTTTGAGTTTTAACCAATATATAACGTTAGTTTGTACTCACAAGGCACTGAGGTCTGCTATGCTGTACACAATTGCCTCCGCTCCCCCTCCTCCCTGGAGGTTTCTGGGAGACTGACTGGGAGGAGGAAGGAGACAGTCCAGCCCCTCTGCCTGCCAATGACCCCAACAATCCACCTCGGCCCAGTGCTGCCCTCACTCATCCCATGGGGCTGCAACACCAGCTCCCCGCCTACAGCCCTCATCCCATCTCCACTCCAGACCTCAGTCCTAACTTCTCCCTCTGACCTTCAACCACGTGCACACCACACCCAGGACATCCCCATTCAGGGTCCCTGGGGCACTGCAAACTCAGCTCATCAGCCTTGAACGCCTGCTCCTTCTCCTGTGTCCCCCCCCCCCCTTTGTTGGAGTTCGGCCACCCACTGGCTCCTCTGTGCCCCTCGGCCACCTCATCTAGTTCCATCAAGACCCAACTGTGGGCGCCCCTTCTCCCTTCCCACTGATTCCCTCAATCCAAGCCCTCATTGCCTCCTCCCTGGGTGGCAGTAGCAGCCCTCAGCTGACTCCCCGACTCCAGGGTCACCCCCCCACACACCATCCACCACACGGCCAGGACTGGGATCTTTCTAGGAAGTAAATTGGATTAGGTTACCTCTCTGTCTAAACCTCTTCCGCAGCTGCCCACTTCCTACAGCACCAAAGAAGTCTAAACCCATTTTTAATTTTGCTACTTTGCCCCCGCATCCCCGGCTGCTCGCACCTCCCTTCTCCAGGACAATGCTGACAGCAAGGATTTTTCCACATGTTTCTCCAAACTCACACAATCAAACACACACACAGAAGCACATCACACATGCTTTCCTCCCTCAGCCAGCCCTCAGGAAACCCCCAACCACCTGGTTTAGCTGCGATTTTATTTGGGGATGGCTGTATAGTATTCCCTGGTGTGGATGTATCATAATTTATTCAGTCATTCCCTTATCAATGGGCATTCTCTTTAGTTCCTCATCCCCTGCTTTTTTGGCACAAAGGTTGGTGCCATTATAAACATCCTTATATCTTAGTATTTTTCTTTCCATGAGCTATATTCTCGGGAGTAGGAATTGTTTTTTTTGTTTTATTGAATATTGCCAGATTGCTACATGCGTTTTTGTAGCCTTCTTCACAGAAGCCCAGTTGACTCCCTACACAATTAGTGCCACCTTCGCAATGGCCTTAACCTTTGACAGTGGTCCAGTAATCCTCCCCATCCCTAAGGGAAGGTATCACTGGGCAGCCAGGGTGTATATGCTATGACTCAGGAGAGAGACAAAGGACGCAGAAGTACACATTCAGCTGCCATGAGCTTTGGGGGAAAAGTAGAAAGACAAGTCACTGGAGAAAGGCAGAAGGGAGGGTCCCATGGCATTCCGATGGTGCCCTCGGTTAAGACTCAGGCCTGTAACGCTGGGGGAATGAAAGATGGATAACATCGAATCTTCTCAAAACCCTCTCTTCCCAAACCAATCCATCCCATAATAACATGGTCTCCAGCATCTCCCAGCATCCCATACACATCACTCTACTTTCCTCTCTGTAACATAAAGACACCATTTAGTCCCTATCCAAGGAGTCCAGCACCTGGGCAACCAAAGGGAACATAGAAGGGTATTTCAAAAAGTTCATGGAAAAACTGAATTAAAATATAGTATGATTCTTTCCACAAACTTTTTGAAATACCCTCATATTCCTGAGACTTCTGAAACACAAATCTACTTACTTTGGGGTCTTATGAACCTCACTTCTAATCACTTCGTTTTTTTCATTTTTAAGTGTACAGCTCCTTTTTGTTGTCCACCAGGTTTAGGAAATAGCTCCTAAGAGAAGTCTACCTTGATTAGGATGTTGCACTGTTACCCTGTCACTCCTGGGTTGGCGGTGTCCTGCAGGCTGTCTTAGCCTTGCTAGTCTCTGGGCTGGTCTGCAGCTGCACTTGGCTCCTGTACTGACAGAGGCTCTCAGTGTTCACTCCCAGCACTGGTAGACTTGAAGACAGTGATGCTGGGTGCTCATCCAGCAACTTCCTTCACACACTTTCTCTCTCCCCCTCTCCTGACCAGATGCAGAAGAGAGCCAATGGGGAACTGAGAAACACCAGGGATGGTGGGGCCACAGATGGGAGAAACCTGGGTTCCTGAATCACTGCATGGAGCAAAATCCCCCCACAAACCAACCCCTATTGGAGTACGATGTATGAACCCACTGACATCTGGTGGTTGTTTGTTACAGCACTAGCCCACCCTGATTAATACTGAGCAGCTCAAGAACAAAAAGAACAAGCTTATAATAGAAAAGCAATGCTCATCCACTCACAAGCCTTTTGTCACAAAATGCCAGACAGTCCTACAGCCAGATGACGAGTCTGGCTCTGGTTGCTGCCACAGAGCCAGCAGGTCCCCGTACACAGTCAGAGCCATCTGTGAAAGACAAGGACAGCCTGCCCTGCACCCTCTTGGCCACCCTCTAGTTTCCCTACCCGAATAGTGGAATGTCTATGATCACTGAAGGAAAATGAAATATGACTCTAGGTGTCACCTTTCAAAGAGTGTCAGTGACTGTCAGCAAAAGTGATTTAAACCCCGGAAAATACCCCATGTCCTTTTAACATCCAAAACTAATCCTCTTCATATGAGACATCAATGTTAAATAAACAGAGATTTCCATTAACCTGCACCTCTGTACATTTATTTTTAAAAAGCGGTGTCACTCTCCTTTAAATGAACATACTAATTAGTGTATTAATAAATAGCTGAATGGAATCAATGAGACAGGTAATCAAGGTCTGACCAGGAGCCAGGGCCGGGTTGAAGGAGGAGGGGAGAAGGAGAGGAGGGAGAAGGATCTTATTAGCTGGTCTGCCGAGGAGGGACATGTAAAATCAATGCCCCACGTACAGCCGAGATGCAGCCAAAGTTGACAGTCCACGGAAGGCTAAGTGCCAGCCCCGCCTTCCTCCCTTTACAGGAAAGCTCCCGGGGAGAGTTAATGTGACTAGCAGAGAGGAGTTAATTGGGGCTGGAAAAGCCATTCTGAGATGATGTCCAAGATCACAGCTAGCAGTGACCCAGAACCTCAGTGCTGGAGATCTGACTTCTAGACCTTTATTGAAAATACCAAAAAAGAACAAGTTAGGAGAGTTGAATTAGTTCTCAGCAAACACTTGCTCTAAAATGGAGCCACAGTAGGAGTTATTTGTTTGGGGCTCTTTGTTAGTCTTACTCCCCTTCAAACATCCTGGCTCACAAGAGTAGCTGCAAGTACCTTTGCCCCAAGCAGCTGGGCACTGGGAGGTCATGGGCCTGGAATCTCTAGAGGCGGCCTTGGGGTGTGGGAAGGGGTGGGCGCCACACCTTCATCAGCTCCCAATTTCCTGCAGCACACCTCATCGCGGGAAGGGTCTGGAAGGTGAGAGAAGAAATTCTTTGGCAGGTATAAGGTTTCCAGCTGAAGTGGTGATCTGATTACCTGCACCCCTGCTTGTTGGAGCTTACATTAGCATTGATACTCCATTTCCCCCATCTGGAGGCACAACCCCTTTGGGCCCCCAAACCCTAAACAGAAGAAACCTGGGTTTTCATTTCCCTGGAGATTAACATCAGGAGAGACACCCTTCTGTACAAAATCAATAAGGTGCCTGAGCCCCTCCCCCAAAGCCAGTTAAGTGATACCAGCTGAAGTGGAAGTTGTGCTACGATGAAAGAGACTCAGGAAAGCAATCTTGTCTTGGGCCCAGCGCTGCACAGCCAGAGTGAGCCCTCTTAGGGGTGGCCCTGCCAGGAGGCAGGGGATTGGCTCATTAGCCCTGGACAGAAGGCTTGGCCCATGACTCTGGGGTTCTAGGGGCTCCCCTGCCATGAAAATGAGGTTCCTGCTAGTTCTGGTTGCTGGAGAAGCCAGCCTGTCTGTGTGGACCTCATAGGCAGAAAGCCTACCTCCGGCACCCACAACTACACACAGATGATCGAGAAGCCTTGGCAGATGCATCCCAAGGTCTGTTTCTGCCAGTCCCAGGTGTGACCTGTGGCTTGCACCCTGAGGTCAGAATTTCCTGGAATGACAGTGAAGACACACATTAAAGAGACTGTGGGGACATAGGGCGAGGCAGCTCTCAGCAGCCCTCAAGCTATTTTCCACATGATCACTAATGGTATTTAGCCCCAGGACTCTCATCACAGTGCCAGAAGGTTTCCCCAGGTTCCCCAGACCTATCAGAAAAGCCAAGGAGTGACAGCCATTAGTTTAGGGGCAGAGCATCCTCACAAGGTTTAGGAAAATGAAGTGCAGAAGCCTCCCTGTCTGGTTCGAGAGGTTCTAGCAGAGTCCCCCTGAACCAATCCATATCTTACCCTCTCCACTGAAATGCCTGAAATGCCACCCTTGGAACACAGTTTTGTCTTGCTTCCTCTCCCAACAACATACAGCTTATGCCCTTCCTCTACCACCTCTGTTTCCCTGTGGCCCAGGGGACTCTGAGGAGAGCACTAACTAAACAGAAGACGAGAATGCAGAGAGTGCAAACAGCAGGTCCCCATGGCTACTTCGTGAGAAGTAGGGAATGCTGTCCCCTCTGGCCAGCCAGAGCTTGGTGTGCAGAAGGCATCCTGGTGGAAGAAAAGAACAACCCTTTCCTGAGCCTTGGCCAATGGAACATGATCAGGATGTCAGCTATTACCCACCCTGGGTCATAGGCATACAAACTGCAGTGCTGGAGGCCCTGTCTAAAGAAAGAAAAAGAGAGGCAGAAAGGAGATACCTAATGGAGGGCTAAGGGCAAAAATTCAACTACTTCCCAATTCTGTCCAAGGGTACCTTTTGGAGATATATATACATATGATGACTATTTTCAAACCAAAAATATCAGGACACATGCTCTAGCAATGGTATAGAATATCTGAAACACAGGCTGTTCTGGGCTATTCTGGTGAATACAGGGCCCGTGGTCACTGTAGATGTGCTGAAGAGTAGAGGACAGCTGTGACAAGGATCCTGAGGGGCCAGGAGGCCAGTGATGTGCCTCCATTCCTCCAGGGGGCAGACAAGAAGTGGCATCTCCCCATGGTGCTTTGCAGTGGAAGAGCGTCTCATTCAGAGCTGGCCTGAACTCTATTCATAGAGGCCCCATCGTCTTCAAAACACACTGACACACTCAAAATTCCCAGCCTCCCCAAGCTTTTGTTCCCTCTCCACAGCAGCTAATCACCGTTCTCCACAGCCAGCCAGAAGTTCCTTCCTCTCTCAGCTGGGAATAATGCAATGTTCCAAGCTTAATAGTTCGTTGTCATGCAGAGAGTTCACTGATTTCAGAGCTGAGGTGCCTGGAAGAACTGAGCATGCTCTGATATCCAGGGTGCCCCAGGGCAAAGGATTCTGATTGGATAGCTGACCATGCACAGGGAAGACCACACAGGAAAATCCCAGAGGCCCTCACCATCTAGTTTACTGCTATCTTGCCAGGAAAGCAGGGCCTGGGGCTGAAGACAGCTGACATTGGCTGTTTTCATAAATATCCCCTGCTGGATGCAGGTGAGCCTACCCAGGTATGTAAACACCATGCATACTGAGCACACGCCTCTGGTCTCCAATGGGCCACTTCTGCTTTGTGACTTTGTTGCAGGCAAACAATAGCAGATGGCCCATCCAGTAACCCTTGGCAGAATTATCAGGTAGGCTTCAGGCAATAATTACCCACTAATGGTTAGCCACTGCCTTGAGCCAAGAATCTCCAATTTGTTCTCCCCTAAACCAAATTTAGAGTCTTAGGTGGCAAACCTGAAAAAAACCAGCAACCATCACCATGGACTGGCAAGAAAACACATTATCTAGGATATCACTGTGGGTTCTATAAAGATAATGTTTACATGTGTGCATTGGCAAAATGGATGGCCAAATGTTCAGTCTAGACTCTGGAAAAATTCTGGGCCTTCCAAAAATGAAGAAATCCTGACAGATATACAGATATTTTTAATTCTTTTTTTCTAAGAAGTCATACTCAGAGAGAGAGCCAGGATTGATGCAACGTGACCAGCCATCCACTCTCCCTCTCCTCCCATTTACTTACAACCTCAAAGTGGTAGGCTCATTGAAGTCCAGTGTTAGAAACAAGTGTGACTACTTATAAACCAAGAGAATCAAAGTGTTTTAATCCCACACAGGGTGGCAAGCAGCAGATCTAACAAGTTTTAGGCATCTAAAAAGCAGGCAATAATTTTCAACTATATTGTGCCTTCATTTATTGAGTATTTAATATGTGCCAAGCAGTATGCAAACTGTTTCCCATGTATTATGTCACTTAATTGTCATGGTAATCCCTAATGTAAGTATTATTTTACTTTTTTAATGATAGGTAATTGAACATCAGAGAAGGTATGTAACATGCCCAAGGCCACAGTGCTAAGGAGCCAGGATTTGAGGATGTCTATAAATTAGTTTAAAATACTTCAAATTACACAGTGTGTATAGTGTGTGTAAATTAGTTTTACTCCACACCCAAGGACAGTTAGTCAACATCTGAAGTACTATAATCAAAAATGCATACTCCAGAATTGGTCAGCTTTTGAAAGCCTTGCATTAGAGTACTCTGAGTGTTTCAACTAGACACTATCTCGATAGGCACTACTGGGTTTGTTAAAGGGCAGAAGAGATGTTAGAAATCATTTTTCAATGGGAGATTAAGTGGTGTCAAAGATAGATGATTGGTTAGAAATACCGCCCAGGCATCTCTACCCTCTGGGCACAAGAATCTGGCAAGCCCAGACCCCTCTTTGCCTCATTCGTGGCCTAGGGCTCCCATTAGGTCTGTTTCACCTCTCCCGGGATTCTGTCTCTGATCCCACTACAAGGGGAGCTGAAATCTGCAACCAGAGCATTTCTGCATCTGCCTCAATAAACCTCCCTTCATATAAACTTGCCAGAGTCACAAGTCAGTGCTTCCCAAATTTTCTCACTTCCTGACACATGCAGAAAGTAATATTTTACCACACCCTGGGGCCAGAGAGGGGGCCTCTGCCTGCTGCATGCCCCATCTCCCCTCTGCCTGTCCACCTGCAGGGTTGAGGGGATGCGCTATCTCAGCAAACCTTCGAACCATTCCCTGGCTAGTTGGGACAGAGAGCAAGCTCCTCACTGAGCTTCAAGAACAGGCTGTGTTACTGCTTTTGTGCCCGCTTACTAACAAAGATTGATACAAGTAGTAGAACTGAGTCTCTGACTTGCTTTCATTGAGAAGTTGCAGATGAGGAGATCTACAGCTGTAGAACCCACCTGTAATCAATGGAAACTGAGCCCCCAAATAATCTGACCATTGGGCATGGCCAAGTTGATGTAGGTTGGGTTGCACGGCCAGGTCTGTCTGCCTCCAAAGTCAATGCTGGGTCTTCGGTGTTCCACTGCTTCTTGGGCCCAAAGAAGATGAATCAATGGTTATTTGTCAAACCCAGAAGGGAAGCCCTCCAGAAAATGCCATGCCAAAGGCTTCTGTCCTTGGAACTATGCTGTTTCATATTTCTATCAGTAATTTGAATGAAGACTGAGCGTCACATTTATCAAATTCACAGATGACAAGCTCTAGGACTTGTGAAGGTCAAATGAAAATAATACGAGAGAAGCCATGTGGTGTAATGAATGGTAAGGCTTGACCCCTTGATAATGATCACACACACAAAAACTATGTGAGCAGCCTGGAGCAGGGTCAAAACTGAACCCAAAAATGAAATCTAATGTGATAAACTTAAGTTCAAAATTTAGACTTCGAAAATATATATTAATGGATAAAGTACCAGATGGCAGAAGTTCATGTAAAACATACAGAGATGAGGGTGGGAAGAGTTTAGAAACCCAGTGGTTATCAACAAGCAGTGAGATGGGGCTGCCCCTAGTTCTTAAGGCAACTTCTGACCAACAAGCCCGACACAGATGAATCGTGACACTGGGCTTTGCTCTCCCCACCTTCTGCAGACTGTGACTAGTCACAAAGTCAGACTCCAGCTCAGCCTGAACTGCACCGTGAGCAGCAAGAAGCTCTCAAGCCATGTGGAAGGTAATTAAAAGAGAAAGAACCATCCGTCAAGTGCTTTGTTCCCCTCCCCTGCAAAGGCTCCCAACTTGCTGGAACATTCAGAATGTTTGACTCAGAGAAAAGAGGTGAGAGGAAAGTACATAAAAGATGAAATTGAAGGTTTTCTTCACAGAAAATGAGAGGAATGAGGTGAGGGGGCTACCTAAAACTAGGCAATCAACTACGAAGGGGCAACTGTTTGTGCCTTTAAATTAAAATCTCTGTATTTTCTTAAATTTTACTTTGATATTACCTTTTTTTCTTTTTGCACCTTTGCAAAAAGCTCAGAATCTTCTGGCCAAAGACAACAGAAAGTCAGCCAAGTTTAATGAAGTTTCATTTTGGAAAGGAAATAACAGCAGCTCCCATGTACCTACCAGGCGATATGGTAAGTCTGTGCTCAAGACCCCAACTCATTAGAAGCTCTATTCACCATTAGTTGGTGAGCAATGGCAATTAAGTAGAAGAACCAACACCAAGACATGGCCATCACTGTGCACAGACTTCTCCATGAAGCTACTTCCCACTTCCTGTAGATTCACAGCTGTTTCCAATGTGTAACGCCCTCTACTGTCTGACCTCCTTTTAAGCTTAGAAAACCAAGTTTAAGATGGGGAGAGAGAGAAGTAAATCAAACAGCCTTATGCTGGGTCAAGAGGGAAATAATGCAGGTGTGTGGACGACAATGCCCGCTTTCAGGAAGTGTGCAATTAAGTGGGAATACGGGCTGTAGATGCTACAAATTCAAGTCAATAAATCATATATCACAAGGAAATTCTTGGCAGCGTGAATTTTCAGAGTATCCAAATATTCTACAGTCTTTACATAAAAATGTCTGGCCCTGGCTAACACCTGGAATGTGGAGAAGGCTACTTGCAGAATTTGTTACCTGGTTAAAAACTCTTCCATGCCTAGAGATATGTTAAAGTTTGCAAATATAAGTTTTAGGTGAAAATGCCATTCTTTCGAAACAATATTTGCTGGGGAAATGTTATCTGACATTTTTAGAAGTTAATTTTCTGTATTTGGCCATGTGATATTCCCTCGGCTTTTTACTCAAGCCCTCTCGAACACTCCAAAAATGGGCATCATCAAATTGAAACAAAAAAATTTCTATTACAATCGCTGCAAACCCTAGAGGCAAATAACACGCCATTTCACTCAACAATGACGGCCAGAAATATAAAGACAGGTCATAAAAATTATTTACTTTTAAGTATTTGCCAAGAAGGGTTTGGTGTTGCTAGCATCGAGTCCTAGATTACGGAATGAGCTGCAGCAACTTCCTTGTGAAATGAGGCCTGGGTTTAGCAGGGCTTGCTCTCTCCTGCCACCCCTGACACCTGGCCTGGGTTCCACCGACTGCCAGGGTTCTTGGTCCAACTGGACACTGCACACAAGGTCAGCATGTGATTCTCCAGAGTTTGCCTCTTCTCTTGGGTCTTCTCATCTGACTACAGAACCAGTAGCCCCTCTGAGGACATCTGCTAACCCACTGGTCAATGGGAAGTGTCCAAAATAAAACATAAGAAGGTGCTGCAAAAAAGGGGGGAAGAGTGGGAATTCCCTACCTTTGTCACAGGCTCTGAGATGCTCACCAGTCCCGGAGCCCCCACATGCAGCAGGGAGAGACACGTGCAGAGTTTGTGACAGAACCCACCAGGCGGGCGTCCACTGCTCTCCAGTCCTGACCACAGATCACTGTGGTTAGGTTACTTCCCTTCTTAGGGTCCCGGGTCCGCCCTCTGCCCCCTGGTAGGGAAACAACGTGCCGCCAGATAAACTGGGAAAAACGGCTGAGTGCCCTGAGACCAAAAGTACAGCTACATAAATACATTATGTACTGAGAGCAGTTGATAAAATGTACAAGGGACTGGGTACAGAAGTGCCAGGAAAGGACAAACAGAAATTCTGCCACCTCTGTGGGGCTCTTGGAAGATTAGAGCTCAAAACTCTTAGCCTACCCCCCGTTCCTCTCCACAAGAGAGCCCACAGCACAAGCCATTTTTATTAGTAGCTCTGAGATACCCAGAAGCAATCCAGAGGAAAGAGCAGACCCATAGTTTCACGTGAATCATTGCACTGCAGTTTTGCAACTAAAGACCCTCTTTGGGGCTCAGCTCCCCAAGTCCCTCATTCCAGAGGTCTTGTCTAAATAGTGCCGTGCTAGTCGGTGCCCAGCCCTGCCTGAGGCCTCCGCTCCCCACACAAGCCTGATTACCTTTCCACAGCAGCACCAAGGATTGAAAGGGTCAGGGTGGACTTGAAGGAGGTGGGTATATTTCTCTCCAGAACTCTGCTCAAATCAAATGGCTTGTTTTCTACAGTTCCCATAGGTAGAACAATCTAATGGAGCACAGAGAGCCTAAAAGATTTGCCACCAGCCACGTCTACATCTCCTGCAATGAATAGGGACCTCTAAATTACAAAGCTTCCCTGCAGAATGCAAAGCACTTGACACTAAATATTAACCCATTTATTTTTTTCCACATACTGGAAAGAGAGGGAACTGACCCTGCTTGAGCACCTACTAAATACTAGGCTGTGCTTGGTATTTTATTCAAATACCTTCACCATAGCTGTATGACAGACGATAAGGAGTAGAATCCGTGGCTCCCTGGAGAGCCTAAAGACATTCAAATAATAAAAAGTTTTCTTTAACACTCTTTGGACCAGGCCAAACTTACCTAGTGGCCAGATCCTACTGCAGACTCTGATCACGCAGATGGGCTCCTTCTACCCAGGATGTGGGATTAGGTAAACAAGGCATTATTCCAAAAGGGCAAAGTCAAAATGTCAATCTTCTAGCTTGTGGTGGAGGTGGTGTGACTAGACCACGCTGCTAGGAGTGTGTGCTCATGGAGAATGGGGACACATGCCTAGCAAGGGAGCGGTGAATGGGCAGAACAAAGGCCTGGTCACCATCCACGCTGCCTTTACTCCAGGCTTGCTCCATAGTGGTCTGGGTGCTACTCGACTTCCCAAGACCATTCTCTTTCCACTGAAAAATGCTGGGGCTCTCCTAAGGCAAGGTGAATGCCCAGAATGCTCCCAGAACAATCACAAGTACATTTTTCAAGATCGTATGTTTAATTCAAAACATGAACCACTTGAAAAATGCAAAAATCTATATGTGGGTCTTCTCGCTTCTTTACCAAGCTTCTGCCAGATCCCAAAGTGAACCCCTAATTCTATAGCTGGTACCAGAATTAAATAGCATAGGTAAGCACTGAGATGAAGCAGCCAGGAACTCAAGAGCCATGTATCCGCTGGCCTCCTGGTCACCTCCACCTTCAAATCCCATGTGCACCTTCATTCACCATGTCCAGAAAAGAATGCATTTCCCCCTCCCCCATGACTCCCCCCAACCTGGTCTCTGTCTAGAAACCTCACCTTCCACCAGCTGCCCGAGCAGGACACCTGCAAGACATCTCGCAGTCCCCCACCTGTGCTCCCCACCACCTTCACCGCCACCTCCACCATCTGTCAACCCTACCTCCATTGTACCTCTCAATCAGTCCCTTTCTCTCCTCTGCTGCCACCTATGATCAGCCCCCTCAGGTCTCCCTGGCTTACTACAGTAGCCTCACTTCTGATTGGTCTCCATGTGGCTCCCATGGAGCAACCTTTCTACAATGCAAATCTAGCTTTGTTGATTCTCTTCCCTGGAAATTCCAGAGACTGGACCACTACCTGCTGGATAAATCCCTTGACCGGACACTGACACTGTTCCTGGCCCAGCCTCCCCCACTTCCCACCACTGCCTTAAACACCAGCAGGTGGCCGAGTGCTGTCTCCTCACCACCATGCTTATCCATGCTGCTTACTCCTCCTGTGTTCACAAAGCCACTCCTACAGAGCCTTTCAAACATCCCCCACTTCCTCCTCCACCAGGAAGCCTTCCCCGTGTCCTGCTTTTCATATCTGGACAGGAGCCCCCCTTACTATTCCCAGAGCACCCTCTGCACACCCAGATCTCACTTCTTGCAGCATTGCATGAAATTCTCTGTTCACAGGTGTGCTGTGGCCACACTGGGCTGTGAGCTCCCTAATGGCAGGGACTAGATCATTCAACTCTGCACAACCAAACTCTTGCATAGTGTCTAGCTCACAGTGGGCACTCAAGACATATTGGCAGAATTGACTGCTTAATTGGTTGATTAGTTGGTTAAATATTCCATAACATCACCTCTACCTCTCTGACTGAAATATGTAAATACATGTGTGCTGAGCACAGTGAAAGGTAGGCACGGAGAGAAATTACGACCCCTTTTCTTTCTCCAAAGTCCCCAGCTTCACCTACTACCACCAGGATCGTGACTCCCCTCATTGCCCTGGACTCCTTCACTAACCATCCCCTCCCACTCTCTCTTGCTATCCCAACTCTTTTCTCCTTTCTGACCCTCTGCAAGTGGCTTTTATCACTTACAGCTCACGAGACCAGCAAACACATGCAACAGGTACAGGTGAGATGGTGAGAGGCCTAAGCTCAATCTTCATTCTCTCCCTCTCTTGATTTTTTCTGACCTTGCGTGTAAATATAATATTTCTTCTGACACTCACTGGCCCTTTACCATGCACAGCCACAATCATTCTCACCTCCTGGGCTGCAGGAGAGGAGCAGCAAGGGCTTATTCCCGGCTTTAGAGAAGAGAAATTGAGGCCTAGGCCAGACAGGGAACTCCCTGAAAGATACTCAGCAGACCTAGAATGAGAAGTCAGGTTTCCCTATTCCCTGGCCAGCACATAATACTTCTTCAATTGCTCTGAAAATGAAAACCTCAGGATTATTTCACAAGAGAAAAAAATAGGCCTGAAGAAGCTATAGCCACATTTCCAAGAAGCTCTATTCAGAGGGCACCGTAACTTACATAAATGATTTCCTATCACACTGCAATTGTCACTGCAACATGACGGTCTCGCATCTTGCTTGAAGTGCTCCCTTTGTTGTTTTTCTGTACAGATCCCCCAGAAAGAAGAATCAAATATGATCCAAGCAGGAAAACAAACCACACGACCCCCGCAGACCCAGACTCCCGTTCTGTGCGACTCCTCCTGCGAAGGACCAAAGAAAAGGCAATGAATAGTCCCCCATGAGCCTGAGCCCCTTCCCACCTGCCCTCTTCCCAAAGCTCCACTGTGTCCCTGCAAATAGGATTCCTTTTTTAAAAAATGAAAGGCAACAGTTTATGAAGAAGAAATGAAGTGGCAATTTCCCAGCATGGCTGGGAATCAATACAAGCTGTTGTCAGGGTTTTCCTTTCAAAGGGCAACTGCCGCGCTCCTCCAAAGTCAAGAGCGACAGAGCTCCAGCGCTAGACTTACAACTGCTTCATCATAGCCAGAGATTCCTAATTTAAAACTCACTGCAGTTGGGGTCGAGCTCAGCTGGGACTTGATTTACTGCTAATTCATTTCTCCAATTCTTATAATTCTAAACTCAGTCACCAAACAGTTTAATGCTGATAGAATCACCAGTGCAATGCTTTATGAATGGGCGTCAGGGGAATTTTGTTAGTAAGTGTGTGTTAGCAACTGTTATACACTTTGAAAAGGAACACAGTGCTCAGGCAAAGCATGGTGGAGGCCTTCTAATTGGGCACGTGGATTCTCAGCCAGTGTCCCCAGGTCCCCAAACCCAATACCACTGAGGTGATACCCCCCTTTACCCCAACTCACACACGCACACGCACCATTACCTATGCAGGATGAATATCAGGGGGTAAAAATGCTTCCTGTGGGAAATGCCTAACTTCACTCCTCAGACCACTACCCAATGGCGGAAACCATGAATTTACAGTCTAATTAGAAACCTTCAGTCTTCTCTAGGGTGAAAAAGATTTTTTTCCCAAGAAAAAATTTGTTTTAACTATCCAAAATTTAGGGAGAAGTGTCTTAATAACTCAAGCCTCCATTGTTAATTTGATAAAGAACATTTATCTTTGTCAGTTATATTGAAGCTTCTTATTCAATAAGTGCAGCCAGAAAAAAATTGAGAAGGTGAATGTCATTACTCACATGTTTTGCAAACATTCATCTTGATCTATTACGTGCAACCAAGAAGTGCTACTTGTTGGAAACATGTCCACGAATCTGTCAGAGCCACATTCACGCTTCTTGAAATGTTCCCTTTAGAAAATATACACCTGAAGGCAGATCATGTGACCATGATAGACAAAGTCTTGTGAAAATTCACAGTCATTTCTGGGATTCTCAAGAGCAAATGACAAGAACAAGAAGCAGGCAGCACGTCTAAAAGTTGAACATCACAAGTCCCCCCACCCCCAATTTGAACAGTACCATGAATTCATTCTCCTGTTTTTTTCTTCTGTGACTGAAACTTGAAAGCTTCCAGTTGAAGGCCAGTATATCCCAAAATGCTTTCAGTCAAACAATCATTCCAGGAGACTCAGCAGGCTTATAAACACCCACACAAACGGAGCCCACCACCATATAAGCTGAAAAGCAGGTGGCTAAGAATAAACAGGTTTCTTGACAGCAGGTCTCCTTAACCTTGGAAATGCTCACATGCATCTTGAATCTCCAATAGGAAGACACAAGACAAGGAGTTTGCAAAACTCACTTAGCCACAGGATGCTTTTTCCATGGAGCACCTTGTGGGCTAGTCTTTGCTCTGGGAAATGCAGCTTGGTCATCCCACCCAATCTATCAGTGCCTAAACCCATAGTGAATTTCACATGGAGAGCAAGAATTCAATTCTGTGTGCATCAATGTGAAAGGACCAACTGCACTCCACCTGCCACCAAACCACCCTCACTCAGGACACCGGGTTCAGGGCTGATGGGTTCAGCCTGCACTGGTCCTAGTTCATCTTAATACTCTGAAATAGCCCATCAACCTGCTATGTGGCCCCTACTCTGCCCCTGCAGCAGGGCAGGAACCTGCCATACTAGTCTGGTTCACTATTCTTCTCCACCTTGTCCTGCTCCATCTATTCATTCTACTCATTCAGCAAGTAGTTATCAATTGCTTCCAGTAGGATAGGCTCTGGGTTGGGCACTGAGTATACAAAGAGAAATCAGAAGTGGTCCCTCTCAATCTAGGACATAAGGAAATAATTTCAATTGTCATCATTGCCACTACCAGCAACGGGTTCTTTACCATTACTAGAAAGCATGAATTGAACTCCTGATTGCACAAGAGACTGCTTCAAGCAGGGGCTGGCCCCGCCCTTGGGAGCCAGAACTGTCAGGCAGACATGCTATCGAAGACCCATGTCTCTAAGTCAGTGAGGTGCTCACACAAATCAACAATTAAGGGAAAGTGCATTTAGGGGAGGAATACAAGGGTCAGTATCTAATGGGGAGGAGAGCTGGAAAAGAGGTCACAAGCACAGTGCCACCAGCAGACCTTTGCCCAGCCTGACCCTAGAGGAGCTTCAAAGCAAAAGAACTGTAAAACGGTGGTGGTTGGGGTGGGGATGGTGCTGGCTAGAGGCAATGACTTTTAGAAAATATTTTATGCAGAAATGTCCTCTCTTGCATTATATTTCAGTGTTGACAGTGTTTCTTAAAACTAGAAGAGTGACACACATCCTTCGCACCCATCCCCTGCTTCCAAGCAGCACTGCCTCTCTATTCCCACAAACAGACGTGCCTGAGATTATGAAGGCTCTCCTTTGGTTAATATGCCCTAAAAGTTAGGAGAGCCTCTTGAAATCTGCTGGCACCCATTCTTAATGAGGTTTCTATTTAGGGTTTAAATTGGGTAACCCATAGCATGGGTGCCTAGTGCTGCCCCAGAGTCATGAGTTTTGGGATTCTTACTGGGGCTCCTGTCCTGTCCCCTTATCTGACTCTGTTCTGAAGAACCACATGTTCCTTCCATGGAACCCATTATTCTAGACTCTCAGTTTATGTACCTGCCCAGATCTGCTCGGTCCCACCTGACATGTCCCCACCATCCTGAGCTTCAGCCATTCGCCCTGCCTCCTGCCACAGTGGCCCCGGAGATACCTCGTGCTGGTCCTCCCGTCCTAACGTTCTCACTGCCTTTCTTCCTTCTTGGGCAAAGGCTGAGCTCCTGCAGAGCACACTATCAGGCCTACTGTGGGGGAGGGGGGTCCCAGAAGTCCCAGCCCCTGGGCCTGACCCACAAGGCTCTAGCTTGACCCAGTATCACAGCCCCAAAGTAAGGGAGAGTGGACGCCTCATGGGGGTGACCCGTGACCAGTGAGCTACAGCACACAGGAAGGACCCAGCAGGTGAGCTGCTGGCTGTGACACCCTCCAGAGACTCTTCTGAGACACCATGTTCCCATCAGGCTTCTCTGGATACATCTGAGCGACTGAGCTGCGCTGTTTCCGTGGGAAGCTGGGGCCAGCCTGGTAATACACTGTTTTTCTTCCTTCCCCACCTCTCCTCCCCTTCTCGCTTCCCTGGGAGCCCACCCGTCAATAAAATGTTAACCCACAAGCTGCTGCTGCCTCAGGCTCCACTTCCCAGGGAAGCCAGGCGAAGACTGCAGTTGAGGGGCCAAGGCCGGGACTCCTCCGTGGCTTTGACCAGAACAGCCCCGCTTGTGTCGTTCTGTACGTTAGAATTCCACATAAAATTTCATCTGAGTAAACGCTGTCACTGAATACATAATAAAATACTTTTTAATCATTGATCTAGTTCAACCCCTTCACTTTATAAATGGTAACAATGAAACACAAGGTGCTTTTTCCAAGACCTCTTAGCTGGTAAGTGACAGAGTTTTGATTTGCTACATCTATCTGTATCCAAAGTCTAGCTTTTCCCACAACACCAGCAGTTTTCGAGCAAGGGAACATATCAGAATCGCCCAGGAACCCAAGAAAATGTACACCTGCTGAGAAACCCCCTGCTACCTTGGGAGAATAAGAGGCCATGGAAATGACTGAGCAAACACTGAGTCTGGAGGTAAATTGTGTGCACATGCGGTGCGATTCTGCTTGAGAACCTAGTGCTCACTCAGTCGCCAAAACCCAATCCTTGGTGTGTGCAATGGGAAAGTTCAGCTGAAATCTTCACTGTAGAATCCACCCCTTGACTCACAGTCGAGAGCAGACATATGAAAGTGCTTGTCTTAGTCCAATATTGCTCGGTGGATTCCAGGCCCAATCACAGTATACCAACTTGTGTGGTTCCACAATCCACGCCAGTGTGTCAAAGGCTCTGAGAAGTCCCACAGCAGGGACCTCCAGCTTGGCTTTACACGCAGGGTTTCCCAAACATATTTGACCACGGAAAGCTTTCTGTATGTAATACTTAGGAAAATTCTGCTCAATTTTAGGTATTGCCTTCAGGAAGCGGGCCTGAGACAGAGAAGAAGAAAATGAACTCCAGCTGCATGTTCAGTGTTCGCTGCCCTTCCACATGGGCCAGTTCAATTGCACAACCCGACACCTGCCACCCCGGTCTGCCCTCCTTGCACTCTCTACCTCTTCACCACAAGAGCAACCACCCACCAGCTCTGCTTGGCTTACTTTCCCTCCTCTTAACCTCTGGGCCAAAGCCAAAGAATGAGTGTTCGCCCTCTAGTTCCAGATCCACACTACTGAGAGCGAAGTCCAGCTGGGCGCACACGAGAACAGTTCAGTGAGTGTCAGCTAAGAAAGTGATCTCCAGCACAGACCAGGACAGCCTTTGAACTGCTCTGGTTTCCTTTTCCCAACTTTCCACTGACCTCTTCCTCAACTGCTTCTCTCCTCACTTCATAATGAAAATGCTCCTCCCTGTAAGACCTTGGGAATTGATTCAGCTGGGCTGTGTTCAGCGCATTGACTGCGGAGACTATATCCTCTTAGCTAGTGATCTGTTTTGTGTTGGAGTGACAAAACATCCTAAAATCCAATTTGCTGTTGCGAATCCTGGTTCATGGAGAAGGCACCGTGGAGGGGGAGGGGGAAACGCGAGCTTAGAAGGCAGAGAGAGGATGCCTAGGATCTCACAGGCACCTGTTGGTTCGTGTCTGCACAGGACTCTCTGTCCAGCAGTTTCAGCCGCTCCTGCGGTTGCCCCAGAGGGGAGGAGAGGAAATTCCTAGTGCGCCCCTTCTGGCCACCTCAAGTATGGCAGAACCTTCACTCACCTCACAGTGAGTGGAGAGAAGCCATATAAATACTGCATGGAATAAAAGTTTCTCTTTTGGAGAAAAAAAAAAAAAAGCTAACCAAAGAGCCCAATTTCTGGCTGTTTCCGAAAATGTTCAGACCACAGGGACAGAGTCTACCAGCTTAGCCCTGGCTTTGAGGTGGGCTTTGGGGTGTGACAGCCATTAACCAGGTTCGGGGCTCCCTTAGGGCCTCAAGTCCACACCTCTCAGCATCAGCATGTAATTACTAATGCCTCACCTCAGCCTGTGTCATCTCAGGTCCAGATATTTCCTCCACATGAATGAGGACCTACCAAGATTCCACTAAGTGCTACAGGACAGCTATCACCACCCCCACCTCCACCCCTACACCCCACCAGTGGCACCAACTTCCAATAAGTCTGCTCCAGCTACCACAGGGTCCAGGCACTATGTGTAGAATGACACCCACAGGCAAAGATTTCCTCCCTGCCTTGGGTCACAAAATCTGGAACTCTAGGGCAAATGAATGAACGAGTGAACAGATATCAAGCGCCTACTGTGAGAAGCAAAATGGTAACCGTGAAAAGACCATCCATCACTTAGCAACCTGCAGCCCTGGGCACCTCGCTTATACTCTCTCCTCAGTTCCTATCCCATCGGACTAGGAATAAACAACACCTACCTTACAGAGTTACCTTAAGGATTAAATGAGAGTGCTCTTTCCACAACAGCAGCAATTAGAAGCAGTCACCAGGGAGAACTGGACTCTGACCAGACTTGGAGCCTCACGGAATCAGAAGCGGAGGAGAGGATCTCACTCATTCGCTGCTCCTTAGTTTTTCCCAGGAGAAAGTGGGAGTGGCCAAAGGAAGTAACACTCACTCTCAGGACCCAAGCACTCTGCTAGAGTGATCGATGCAATTTTACACCCCACCAACAGCCAGGGATAAGGCTCATCCCCCCTTGATGAACAGGGAAATTGAGGCTCAAGGAACAAATTTGCCTGGGGTCACTGAGGTAGTCCAAAGGAGAAACCAGGGCCAGATATTCTGAACTTGCCCCGAGCACACTCACCCACAAACCTCCCAACGGGGCAGCAACGTGCTGAGCACATGTATTTTGGGGGGGCAACGGCCCGGTGACAAGGAGCGAGGTCAGATGATGGGTTTGGTGGCCCAGGTCACACCCAGCAGCTGTGTGATCCCAAAGTCCTCAGCCTCCCACATCCCAGATTCCTCATGGAGGACGTGGTAATAGCAACTGCCTGTCTGGGTTGTTACGAGGAATAAATGGGCCAACCTGCACAGACTACTTAAATGGTGCCTAATCCACATAAGTGCTCAATAAATATCGGCCACCACCATCATCATTAATTATTATTGCTTTCACAAGGACTAAAGCCAATACTAATGTCCTTATAGCCTCTTCCCTTGGGAGGCTGATGCCACAGGCTCATAGGACAGGGGTCTGGGGGCTCACACGGATTCACAGAGTGACTCAGGAAGCTTCATGCCAAGCAGGGAAGCAGCCTCTTCCTTCTGGGAACTAGGACCCCCTGCCTGCCTTCCCTTTTAGAATCCATCTCTTATCACTTGGCAGCAGAGCCCCCTTCTGTCCCCCTGTGGCTCCATCTTCCTGCTACAACTTGAACGCTACAGCTTGGGCTTGGACAAGGGAGAAGGAAGAGTAAGTCAGGACAGACAGTGGAGGGGATCAGGTGGGAGTTTAGGGGAAGGAGCAGTGAGGCTTGCAGCTTTTAAAGAGACAGTGCCACGGGGTTCAGTGTGGACCAAGCATTGCTCAGCAGAGCCTACAGGGCCATTACCCTAATCATGAGCATCTCCCAAACAGCCCTTTGATTTATTAGCACAGCGTCTTCTTAAAATGCCGCTCTTAAATGTAAATAACACTTAATCATCCAGCTGTCGTTAAATTCATGTTGTATTGATTTCTCAGAGTGCCGCAAATTTGAGGGCGAATGGGTTGGCGGATGTGCGCACAAAGCCAAAAGGCGGATTAGCAAATTGGGGGAGGGGTGCTGAAGGAGGAGGAAGGGGGGTGTCCAGGGAGGTGCCCCAGGGTCTGAACCAGTTTCACATCGGGTAGCACTGGACACAAATAAGAGGAGAGGAGGGGCTGGCACATCTGTTGCACAGACTAATCACAGCCAAGATCACGGTCGGTTTTCTGTGTTGCTGCCGCCCCATCATGGCCCATCCTAGAGCTGCTCCAACAGGTCTCCGATGTGCATTGTCTGTGTAGTGCGTGGCTTCTCTGGGTGAGGAGGGGGAGAAGCAGCTAAGAAATGCCCCCTAGCTGGCTGGGAGGAGAGAGATTCGCTACGATTTCTTTGCATCAAAGCCTGGTGATAACTATGAGCTAAGAGCGGATGATGACCCAGCCCCTTAGCTCTGTCCCCTCTCCAGGATTGCTACCACCCTGGAAAGCCCCCACTGAATTCCCAGCAGCCCCCATTGTGATTAAAAGGATCCGGAGGCCAAGGGTAGGCAGACTCTGCCATGCAGATTTCCCTGTCTGCGGGGAGCAGCAGCGGCAGGCAGTGGAGAGGCACAGAGAAGGAGAAAGGAAACAAGTTGGCTGCCTCAGACTCCTCCGGAAATGTCTGCAGAGTGTCGGTGGGCATCCAGGGTGAAGTCCTGGGAGGGACGAGGAGAGCCCCGGGAGTATGGCATTGGGCAAGAAGGAAGAGCCCATGGGCGACCCACACAGAGAGCTCACAGGAGAGCCGCCTACAGCACAGTCTAGCGAGCAGCGAGGGTCCAGAGAAGCGTTTGTGGCTGGGGTTTTTCTAGTGCGACTTCCCTCCCAGGGAGGAAGATGCCAGAAAACTTAAAAGGAAGGCCACAGAAGAGCGGTAGAGAGGGAGGGTGACAGCGTGGTGTGCTCCGGGGCTGGGCAAGAGAGCCAGGGACACACGAGACGGTGTGCAGCCGGCTTCACACAGATGGTAATTAATGCCTGCCTTGCCCCAGAAATCAAACTGGTCCCTAATGCTAAGTGCAGAAAGTGCGGGGATTTTTTTGAACCCAGATGTTTAGCTTATAAACAGCCTGATGACTTGGCTTTGCATTAAAATGACAGATTCTGAGGCTGCAAATATATGAGAAAGGAAAGAGGGTCGGGAGGGAAGCAGAGAAAGGAGCAGAGGTCTACGGGGAAGATGCACAGACATTCCAGATGTGCACATTTAAGATCTGTAGCCCAATCTTTCGCCATTTCTAGGTCCCCCAAGGGAATGTTTACCTGGGAGGCACCACTGTGACTGGAGCTCACTATTTCTGTTGCAAACCATGTGGTGCTCTACGCATACATGGGACCTCCCCGTCCACACACTGGAAGGGCATGCCTGTGGAAATGTTCCACTTTTTCCACAGCCCGGAAGACAGAAGGGACCCCATTGTCACACATGGTTGGATGAGCTGACCACATTGAACCTGACTCTAAGAACACATGTGTATATCTGGGTGTGTGCATACACACGCCCACCATTCTTAAAAAGAAAACAATGTTCCTTCCCCCTACTGGCTTCTCCCCATTGTGAGACGTTTGCTTTATGCCATCTACCCTTTTCAGTCGATCAAAGGCCAGCTCACACAGCACACAGCAGGAGTACAATTTCCCTCCAGGGGCATCTACTCTTCTCCTCCCCAGCCCAGCCAAAGACCTTTGCAGGAGCTGAAAAAAGTTTGAAAATAGCAGAGGTTGGGGTGCAGGAAAAAAACCCTTTATTTCAGCACCCCTCTACAGGATTTGCAAAAACAACCCAAATTCTGTGCCCAGCACTGAGGCCTCCTTGTTCAAAAGAATGCTTGCTCCTTTCTCCTCTTGTTCTGGAAGATTCCCAACATATTTTTCCCACTGGTGGGTTGTGGGACACTCTGAACACATGATCTTGTATAGAGGGTACAAGCTTATTTCATTTTTTGTCAGGTTGCCCAAACAGCTTCCTCAAAGGGACAGCCATAGAAACATAGGAGCTTGCTGTATGTATATCCAACTCCAAAATAATGTTTTGTTTGGATCTCACAGTCTTCTCTCTACAACAACTGAGCCCCCAAGTGAGTTGCTCTTAGACCCCAAGATGGGAACTATATATATATATAAAAGCCCTTTTGGAGCTCCGACCACCCCCTACCTTCTCCAGAAAAAGTTTGTAAATGAGCAGCCTGTGAAACTCTAGCCAGAAAGAAAAGGAAAGGAAAAGCCTTAGAGAAATAGAGCCTTGAACCACCAGCTTCTGGAGAATGATTCTACGCTCAGGAGCAGCAGGGCTCTGGGGGACGCTGGCAGACCCAAGAATGTCTTCTTGCCTTACAGGGTGGGCACTGCCTGAGTGGTCATGAGAGAAGGGACCCTCCTCCCTTGGAGGACTACACCCCTCTTTCCCTGCCCCACCCCGTTCTTTTTCTCAGACATACACCTAGAAAGGCATGTGACAGGTGTTAGCCTGAGGCACAGGGGGAAGACAGCCCCATGTGCCCGGGGAAGGGTAGGGAGGTGAGAGGGAGATCCAAGTCCTGTGTCCCCAAGCCCTGTCTGTGTGCTGTTTCCCAGAGACTGAGGATGGGAATAAGGTCACACCTTTTAAAGGAAGGTCTGACCCCCATACCTCCCCTCACCCCCCAGACAAGCAACACACACGTAGCGATGCTTAAGCCCCTTCCTGCCTGAAATCCCGGCGCATTCCCGGGGAAGCTGAGCCACGCTTCGGAAAGGCGTTTGTGCTGCCTCTTACCGGGGAAACGCAGCGTCTGTGCCACATGCACCGCCCAACCTAACTGCAGCCCCAGCCGCCTATGTGGCCTCCTCCTCGCGCTCCGGGCCACACGCTGTCCAAATATTTGTCCGAATACCCGTCGGTCCCACGGTGTCAAAAGATCACGGAGCAGCGATTACACGGGCGGGTCTCCCGAGACCTCCCATGACTTCTCCCGTTTTTAAAAACCAGCTATAGAGGAAAGGGGCTGGGAACTGAAACATCGCACCCTCGACCTACCCGGGTGAGAGGGCGAGTCGGTAATACATGGAATCCCACCCCGAAAGTCCCGGGGAAGAGAAGTCTGAGTGCGGGAGCGCGAGAGGAGAAAGCAGCCGGGAAACCCCTGCCGCGGCCGCTGCTCCCACGCGGGTGCCCAGGTGGGACGTGGGCAGGTGCGTGAGCGAGTGTGTGCCTGCGCGTGTGTGTGCCGCCGACCGGCTCCGAGGCAGCCGGGGACTCCCGGGCCGGCCCGCGTGTCTCCCCCGCGCTGCCCTCGCCACCCGCCGCCCCGCGCCCCAGCCGGCCGCCTCCTCACCTGGAAGCGGCGCGTTTCCCTCCTTCAGCCGGAGCGCCGCATTGACACTGCAGATGGTGCCTGTGCCGCTGCCTCTCGCCCTCCTCTGAACGTGTGCGTGTGCGCGCGTGTGGCTGCCTCCTCCAGCCCCAGCCCCGAACGCAAATACTCCAGCGAGGCACGGGGAAGCCGGGAGCAGCCAAGGAAGACGGAGGGGCCCAGATCGGCGCCTGCGGGGCTTGACAGCTCCTCTTGCAGCGTCCAAGGTGGGCGTAATGTCCAACAAAAAGGTCGGGAAACGTGGATCGATTCCACGCACCCTCTCCTCCACCCAGCCCCGGAGCCCGAGCGGTGGCGGCGGCAGCTCCCGGGGGCTGGGGTGGCGACGCGGGGCTGCCCCCCTTCGTCCCCACCCCCGCGGGCTGAATGTCCTTGATGCCAAGCGGGCACGGCGGCGTCACTCCGCGCCGCCCATGCTCGCCCGGTCGGGCCGCGCTGCCCGGGCGCGGCGAGT
>NW_007732065.1:0-25621 GCF_000696425.1 Galeopterus variegatus | reverse complement strand
AAAGTTTGCAGGGGGCAGGGAGCGGGGCCGCCGCTGGCTCTGCCGCCGCCGGAGCTCCCGGGCTGCCTGCTGCCGCCGCGGCTCGCTGCTGCTGTGCATTGAAGCCCGGCCAAGCGCTGCAAAAACTCCAGCTGCCTGGCGCTCTCTGGGTCCTCCTCTCCTCCCTCCCGCCCTCCCCGCTTCCCTTCCTCCCGCCCTCGCCTCGCCTCCTCCCCTCCCCGCCGCCCGCCGCCGCTCCCTCTCTGGCTCGCTCTCGCTGGCTCGGAGCTCGCGGCTGACATCTAGACCGAGGGACAGCGGCCGGCAGAGGGGGCAGGGGGCGCCTCCCCGCGCGGTCCTCCCCGCCGCCGCCCCACTCGCCTGCTCTCCCCCGCACGGACGTTTGCCGACACCCCCCTTGGTCCCCTCGGCCTACACCCAGCCCCCCCGGCAGTGGCGATGCGGGGCAGAGAGGGGCGCGTACATGGTGACAGGGGCGCACGGCGCGCGCGCTCGGAGTGAGGCACACTCAGCCGACTCAGAAGGTGGCGATGCGGGCTGACAGTCGGGGGGACCCTCAGGTGTTCAGAGCTGACAGACGCACGCCGACGCGAAAGCGTACACCCCTTCCTAATCAGAGCCCCGCCCCAGCACCCCGCCAAGGCACCCCCACGAGGGGACGCGGAGGTCGGAAGGCCTGGGCAGGCGAGAGAGCGTGAATGGCCACGTGCCCTAGAGCTCACTTGGTCACCCGACTTCTGCAGTCATGTTTATATTAAGAGGCTGACCTGGCTCCTGTCTTCTCTGAAACTCCAGATCGTGGACTAGTCCCAAACAGATGATGCCAACATCAGGGTAGTTTCTGAAGCCCAAAGAAAGAAGGGCGACGTTGCCTGCTCCGTGCAGCCATCTGGTAGGGAGCCTGTGTAATGATGCGGAGTGGGTGACACCACCTCTGAACCCTCTGCCTGGATCCCTCGGAATAGGTCCCCCCCTAGAGCAACTGAAGGCATTTCCACACTTACTAAACCTATGCCACCTCTGTCACCCCCACTGCCACCACAGTCCAGGGAGGTGGCACAACCACAGTGCCCACTAAACACCTCCTCGGATGTGCAACCATCAAGGATGACCCTCTAAAGGGGCCGGTGATTTCGGCTTCCTTCTTCCTGTCCCTTCTTCAACCTTCCTTTTTCTCACACCCAGCAACTTCCTGCCCATTTCTGTCCCTCCCAGCCAAAGTCTTCCCAGAACCCTCTCCTAAGGCAGAAATGATTGACAATGCGATAAATTCTCACACGGTCCTATAGGAGTTATGTTTCCACAGAAAGCAAAGTTGTAAGCTGGAGAGTGAGGTTCTGCAAAGGTCAGGGTGGGCCAGCCCGTGTAGGTCAGGCTGGGCCCACCCAGGTAGGCCCTGTCTGAAACTTGGCTCTCACCAGTGAGAAGGAGAGGAACTGAGGCAGAGCGGGAGGAAACCAGGCGTTGGATGCCTCGGTTAAAGAGTATTCCAGGAGACAGCGTGGAGCCCGTCCAGTCTCTGTCTGTCTGCTGAGTGATGCGTGGCCCAGAAAGCACAAGAAGTTATCTTATTAAGCTCACGTTAATATGTCGATCTGGCTCCTCTCTTCTCGGAAACCCTGGATCCCAGACTCTAGATAAAGCACGCAATATCAGGTTAGTTTCAGAAGTCCAAAGAAACACATCACAGGATCGCTCAGTGTCTGCCACTGCTTCCTGGACATCCTCTCTGGCTGAAGAAGCTCCGGGCCACACACCTCTCTATGCAAGAGGGGGACTAGCGGAGGCCATTGGGACACCTAGGATGCAAAATCCCACCTCCTGTCTTGCCTCACCTGGTCCTGCATCTAGGTGTCTCCCCTAAAATGGCCATCCCCAGAGGTGACAGACAGCCCAGAGACCCTCACAGAAAACCCTAATGTGTTACTTAAGGAATACGGGTCAATAAAAGCAGGGGAACACCCTTTCAAACGTCTGTTTGCCACTCTGCTCTCAGGGTGTCCTGTGAAAAAGCCGAAAGAGGAGGATGCAACAGACAGCTCTGTCCCCACTCTCCGTCAGTCATTCTAGCGTGTAATTTTAATACAACCTGATTGTCTTTTCCCCCTTGAAGCATGTGTGTGTGCATGTGTGTCTGTGTGTGTGCGTGTGTGTGTGTGCGTATGTGTGCATGTGTGTGTGTGGCTGTGAGTTCCAGGCCCACTTCCTGATGGATGGACAGGACATCAAAGACCTTTTATTCAGAGGTGGCAAATAAAATGTGTTTATTATTCTTTATCTCCTGCCTAGTGTGTGGTGTCATTTATTTTCATTCACAGAAATGAGCGCCATGTGGTGCCTGAAGAGTAACAACAGGGCCGAATGACAGGGAAGACGTGCAGCAAAAAGCTGGACCAACGATGGCAGGTGAGGGCCCCAGCTGGTTCCCCGTCGTTCCTGGTGTCCTATCTCAAGCTGCCTTTTCCTTGCTTTCCTTCATTTAATAACAAGGGAGAAAGGTGTGCTGAAGGGCACAGTTAGAATACCATTGTAGGAAGAGTAGAAGGGCCAAACTGAGGACAGTGTGGGACTTGTTTTTGTTTGTTTGTTTGTTTGTTTTTTTAACGATGGCCCATTGTATTGCCCCCTCAAGTCTGGTCCATGGGATGGGTGGGAGAACAGGGCTGTACCCCGCAGGTTAGACCTCTGTCCTCCTGGCTCCACCACTGACCAGCTTTATAATTTGGAGCAAGCCACGTCCTCTCAATAAGACTTCACCTTTCACCTGCCACATTTACCCCTTAGAGTTGCAATGACATTCATAGGAGACACTATCTACTAATGGATTTTGAAACTCTGAGTTAAGTACAATACACATGTAAGGAATTAGTATTGCTTTTCAGATGAAAATTTATTTTTCTCTAATGGTACAAATCAATGAGGAGAGGCCCTCTGCTGTCTTGCCCCTGTCTCTGAATAAACACACTGGCATAGAATGGTTCAAAATCTGTTTCTGCACTAGGTACAAGCCCTTCCAGCACCCACGCCTCCGCCATCCCCGCCAAGTGGTGACGGGCTAGCCCCTGCTGACCATGGGCCTGCGAGTCACCCACTCTCCCCCCAGCCTGCTGGTGGAACTGGGCAGGTCATCGCCTGGCCTCATGGCCACAAAGGGAGAAGCTAAATGGCATATTACTTCTTAGATTCTCATTTTCTAAAGGGGCTGTTTTTGTGGGATTTTGGTTGTGGTTTATTGCTGGGTTTGGGGAGGAAAGTATTGGCTCATCTCTTATGGCTGAATAAAAGGGCCAGATGTAACAGGAGAAAGGAGAAAAATCCTTAAGTTTTCCTTCACTCAGCTACCACCATTTTATAGCCTAGGAACAGAGCTGCTATTTAAGTTGATAAAAGCCAGATTTGCTTGTTAAATAAACCACCAGAGCCTGGTGGTGCTATACAGAATTTTCTTCCCGGCAAAGCTGCCTCCGTGGCTGGGTCGTGTACTGTGCACTTGATAAAAACCACAGGCAGTCAGCAGCTTAAAAACCTAAATTGTGGCGCCACCTGCAGGGAAGCAGAAATATCAACATTGTGCCAAATCTCAGCAGAGAATGGGTGGGAAGAGAAACCTACTGCAGTGATACTAGAGGCCCCGATAGCAGACCGAAAGAAGGACCCCAACTCCCCACTGGCCCCCTCTTCCCCGAGGTACCAACAGATGTCCACTGTTCACTCCAGCAGCCTTCAATCTGCAACCTCCTGAAAACTGCCATTCAAAGGATGGACATCAGCTCTCAAGAGTCTCAGTCCATTTGAGCAAACTTACTCTTTCCTGTTTCCTAAGGGGTTAAGTAAGCCTCTAACCCATGGATTCTATCTTTGAGACTCTGGGCCATAGAACAGTAAAATAGGACAGAGAAGTGACTGCCCCGGTAGAGGGGAGGGGGAGGAACATCCCTGTGTCACCACAGTTCCTGACTGGAGCTTGAACTTGGTGTCTGGGTATTCTTAGCCTGTGAGTGCAAACAAGGATGCAGATATTAACATCTGGATCTCTACTCCCAGTCTCCTCTGCTCATCCAAGACATTGGCCACCACTGACAACCCCTTTCCTGTCTCCTCCCATTATGTCAGAGACACCCAATGGTGATTGTGCTTAGGAACAAGTCTGACCTTGTTATTCTCCACAAGTATCCTCATGGCAGTCCACTGCCCACAAGCCACCTGAGGGAAGGACATCTTTGTATTGCCAGCACTGTGGTGCCCTCCATAAGGACAGCTCCCCCGGCTATACTGCTGGGCATAGCCAGCTCTGCTGTAGTGCTGTGGCTTCCCACACCACACTGGGGGTTGAGGCCAAGGTGGGGAGAATCCCCACCACACACACACACACACACACACACACACACACACACACAGAATGAGCCTTGGCCCTCTGGGCCCCGAAAGAGCTCCCATGCCTCCCATGGTCCAAGTCTTTCTCCTCTTCCTCCCCAGAACCCTTCATTCACTACCCCCTCTCCAGAATTCCTTCTTCTGTTTCAGCTAACAAACTTGTCTTTTCAGCTGCATAAACCTGGAGTTGGAGGATGCAGTGGGTGAATTCAAATGAGAGACTCAGGTAGACTCCATCAGCCAGAAGGAGTAGAGTCCCAGATCTGGCAAAGCCATGTCTTGCTAGAAGAAAGTATAAACACTTTAGTGTGACTGTTCTTGGGGGCTCAATCCCAGGAAGCACGAGGTCCCACAGTACACCTGAATTCCATGGACTGGAAGCAGTCTGTGGCTCCCACATGAAGCCCCCGTCTTGGCACTGCCTAGTTCACTCACCAAGTAGTTAAGGAATCACTTGGCCCCTCTGACTGGGGTACAAATAGCACAAAGGCTTCAAGTTGTTTTCCTTATAGTGAAGATGGATTTGTGCTAATGGGCTGAACACTCTTGTCTGGTGACACATGTAACCTGTTCTAAGTGACCATGGTAGCCAGCCCCCAAAGTGGCCCCCAGTGATCCTCACCCAACAGGTGGTCATACCCTCATGCAGTCCCTTCCAACACTGAGTCAGAGCTGACCTAAGTGACCAAGAAACTACTGCATGTGACTGTGTGTGACTTCCCAGGCTAGGTCAAAGAAGACATTACAGCTTACAGCCTGGTCTCTTGGGTCACTTGGTGCTGCTCTGTGGTGAGGACCTGAGGTCACCACCAGCACCAGCTTGCCAGCCCCATGAGTGAGCCACCTTGGAAGCAAATCCTCCAGCCCCATCAAGTCTTCAGATGATTCCAGCCTTCAGAATCTTCCAGCTGAGGTCCCAGACATTGTGGAGCAGAGACAAGATTCTGTTTTATGCCTGCGATTGGGAGGTGATTTGTCATGCAGTGACAGATAACGAAGACAGTGACTTGCAGAGAGGAAGTTATCTCTCTGACTCTGACTTCATTAGCCTCTTACTCTTATTACTTGAACCCACTTGATTAGAATAAGAGGGACAAAGGGGGACATGCTTGATGCATGATATTCCCACACCAGGCTGGGGGGGATCACCAGCACGTGTCCTGCCAAGACCTCCCTTTAGAACTCCTGGGTTAAGCCATCTAGTGCATCTCAACGTGTTAAGTGGAAATGAGAAAACCCACCCAAGGGGCAGGAAAGCACCAACATCCAGACTGCTGAAGTGCAGCACTCACTTGAAGTGGGATGTTGTCGGTTCCAGAGCATCAGCGATCACAGACCTCCACTACCGACGCAGAGAGCAGTGCTGGGTCCTGCTCATTCTAACAAGTTGTCTGTCACCTGCCTCTGACAGAGAGCCTTCTGGAGGCCAGGTGGAGTGGACCTGCAGTGCGAGGTCTTGCACCTGCAGGGCACCAGTCCCTACCCTCGATCCTGACCCTTACTGCCCTACACAGCAGGAGGAAGGTCCAAGGGTATGTCTTGTTGATAGAAGGTAGAGAAAAAAGAGGCTAGAAACAAGACGTGACTGGAAGCTGATGGTCCGGTTTCCCCTCCACACAATTCTCCATGAGGACCTCTGCAGCCCCTTGAGAATTTGGTAGTACCTACGGATCATCAGAAGGGCCAAGGCATACACAGGGTTAGGGAGAGAGGAAGAGGGAGGAAAGAGGAAGAAGAGAAGGGAAAGAGCTGCCTATACCAAATCAGAGGAGAATGTGATCCACAGGCTTGTCTTAGGGAGGTTTCAGGGACAATGCTTAGACCCAAGGTGACCTTTTTCCTCCTTGATGTCACCCTCCAGGATACGGAGGCCTGGCCCCATTCTCTTTCTGGCCCTGTTTTTCTGGCCAGGCCCCATCCTCCTTCCTCTGTTTTTAAAGGGCTTCCTCCTAAAGCACACTGCTGACTGCAGGCTTTGCAAATGCAAGGTGTTCCTGTGCAGTCTATAGGGAGTGGTGCCCCTCAAAGCCCAAAAGCCATGGTGACAGCAGCATACAGTAGCACATTAGGGCTGGGCAGGGCCAATCGTGTGCCTCTCTTCCCAATGCTCCATTCTGGAATTCAGCCACTGCCCAAGTGTTTACACCATGGCAATTGGCACACACTACAAGTCAGGACTCTTATTTTTGTGGAAAGTTGGTTGTTAAACATTTGCCAGCACACCACTGATGAGGGCCAGTGATGGGCCCAGATAACGTGGGTCAGCCAGATCAGGCCTGTCCAGCCCGCGAGCTGATTGCTCATGGGAACCTGTCAGATAAGAACAGCATCAGGCCGGTTTAGTGCCCTTATAGTCAGAGTAAGGGTTCTCTTCCCACACCCACTCCTAGATGGTAAGAAAATATTAATATATACTCTTTCTATTAGCTTTTTTTCCCAAGCCCTGTACTTAAGGGGCCTTGACTCATGTTTTTGACACTTCAATCAAGAAGGAAAGTGATGTCCTTTCCCTGATAGGCAAACCGAGGCAAGGGATGCTGATGTGACCTATCTCAGATTACACAGGAAGCTCAAAATGTGTATCTGTCAGCCCGTCTTCTTTACTCCCTTCACTTCAAGTCTAAGGTCAATTTCTTGGGTTTGGCAACAATTGTGTTTTCATTTCCTCAAAGCACTGCTGTTAAAATTGTGGTACACTCACACGGAAGAACGCGGTGCAGATGTTAAGCAAAATGAAGTAAATCTATGTACACTGCTCAGAAAACAATGAAGAGCAGAACAGTGTATTTGCATGTACACTTGCATATTTTTAAATACACAGAATAGTGTTTTATATCTACGTAGGCCTGTATGAGGGTCTCCAACAAGTTCGTGGAAAGATTTGTATCATTTTTTAATTCCATTTTTTCATGAACTTTTTGACATTCCCTCATACTTGCATACATATCCAAGATGCATAGAACATTTGGAAAGACACACAAAAAAACCTTAACAGCAGAAACCTCAGCGTGGGAGACAGGGTGATATATATTTTATTGTTTTATTGTATATCTTTTGTTCTTTTTGACATTTTACCATGTGCACATACTGCATTCTCCTTTTTTTTCAAGCTAGTTAAAAATGAGCAAAAAACACTGCTGCTAAAAGCATCTTCATCACACCACCAGTCCCCTGCTTGCTCCTTCTTCTCAGATCCAGCCAACCACTCCTCCACCCCATCTGTATCATATTCAAGCTCGCCTTTGTTCTAGTTTCCTACTGTATGCTCCACGTTGTTCCTCTTTTGTGGGTTGTCATGAAGGCAGCAGCCTTCTGCCCAGTCATGATGGGGTCAATGTCCCAGAGAAGAAGTCCTCATCTCTGTTTTCCTAAAGAACAGAGAGCATCCTGCTTAGCCAGAGGACTTGTGTTTGGCACTAGATCGATTACAGGAAGATTCCAGGGATCATCCAGAACATCCTTCCCATGCTAAAGCAAGTAACTTTAGATCAAGTCCAAGGAAATATTCTTCTACACTGGGGTCAGTAAACTCCTGGCAACTAACCTCTAGAGATGCCACAGGCTAAAAATATGATGATGCCAGGAAACATTTGGATACTCACAGGTGAAAGCTCTGTGTTGTTATTAATCTTATCAGTAACTGCATGGGGAAAGGTGAAGAAAGACTAGAGAAAAGCAAATGTCATTTCAGTTTTGCGAAAGGAGAAAATAAGGTAAGTTCTGAAAAATACAAACAAATGAGTGTGGCTCAGAAATTGAGCACTGGATCAGTAAAGGTACATGTGTGATTACTTAGAAAAGGATGTGGTCAATCACTAGGAATAAGCCTGGAATCACTGTCTTAAGCATTTTGAGTGGCTATAACAAAATACCACACACTGGGTGGCTTAACCAACAATGCTTATTTCTTATGGTTCTAGAGGCTGGAAGTCTGAGACCAGGGTGCCAGCATGGTCAGGCTCTTGGTGAGAGCTCTATTCCTGTTTATGTCCTCACATGGCTCTTCCTTGGTTTGTGCAAGCAGAAAGACCTCAAGTGTCTCTTCCTTTTTTTACAGAGATACTAATTCATCACAGGTGGGAGCTCCACCCTCCAGAACTCATCTAAACCTAATTACCTCCCCAAGGCTGCACCTCCAGATACCATCACATTGGGGGTTAGGGCTTCAACAAAGGAATCTGCGGGTGGGAGACACAAGCACTCAGTCTGTAGCAATCATGAAGAACAAACATTGTTGGGCTAATCTCATTCCCTAACTGGAAAAGGCTGTGAGGCTTTTAGATCAAGGAAAAGTGAGAAAGAATATCTGCATTTCATCACGGCATTTGATACACTCCTTAATAAAATCCTTTTAGAATATGGGGCAATGTGGGCTGATGGCATGACTGACTGAGTGGTTAAACCCCAGAGGTGTTCATTAATGCATCAAAGACAAAACAAAGGAAAGGTTTTTCAGGTTGTATGTCAGAGCTCTGGTCTCAAACTAATCCTATTCAACACTCTTACTAATGACTTGGACAAAGATAGAGGAGACATGGTCATCAAATTAGTCTATGGCTGCAATGAAAGAATAATATTAAATATAGGTTTGTACAATTCTCCTCTCAAGGAGAAAGGAACACCTGTGCTTTTTATTGGGCATTTTTTATGTTAATGGGACATTTTGGTGTTGACTTGGGGCACCATGCTGAGGAACAAAAAAGGTGAGAGAAGCTTAATAGATTGACATTTGAAAATATATGGAGCTGTCCAGAAAGAAAAAGGATTTCGTAACCGGGAGAAGTATGGAGCAGGAGCCAGCGGGCAAAGCAGAAGTGAGGGTGAGAGCCACCAGGCAAGAGAAGGCAGGGAGGACAGGGGCCTGAGGACACATGAGCCACAGAAGAGGGGTTTTTAGGATGTCTTTCAGAATGTGTGATGTAGGTTCCTTCTTTTGGTGCCTTTTCAAGACATCATCAGTAAATAATTTTTCAGTGCTTTGGAGAGGTTGATTTTGTGTTTCTTTTCAATGCATCAGGAAGTTGGGTTGGATCTTAACAGAAGCAAGAAAACCTTGTCTTATTCAGCCTACAGGTGTATAATCATAGCTTAACAAGGTAGAAAATACTATCTGTATTCAAAAGTAATTTTGCATGCTGAAACTATGGGGAAGATTTAACAAAATGGAGTGCAATGTGGATGCAACCAAGGTCTTACGTACAGGTATAGAAAACAACTGCAAATACAAGTAGAAAAGACTACATTCCAAAACAAACAAACAAACAAACAAGTACAAGCTAAAGTTGACAATAAGCTCAATATGAATTGTTTTAGTCTGTTTTGTGTTGCTATAACAGAAATACCTGAGACTGGGTAATTTACAAAGGAAAGAGGTTTATTTGACTTATGATTCTGGGACAGCTGCATCTGGCATGGGCCTCAGGCTGCTTCTACTCGTGGTGGAAAAGTGGCAGGCAGCAGCGGGTACTAGCAGATCACATGGCGAGAGAGAAAGCGAGAGAGAGAGGAGGAGGTGCCAGGGTCCTTTAAACAATCAGCTCTCACGGGAACTAATAGAGCGAGAACTCATTCACTACCCCCCCTCCCCCAGGGAGAGCATTAATCCATTCAGAGGGATCTGCCCCCATGACTCAATCCATTTCCAACACTGCCACATTGGGGATCAAATTTCCACATGAGTTTTGGAGGGGACAACACATCCAAACTCCATCATTAATCAACTGTGAGATGCATCAAAAGTCAATGGGATCACAACATTAATAGAGAATAGTCCTGCTCCTCTTTGAGATGGACCATACCTGGATTATTGTACCAGTTAAAGACCCCACACTTTAAGATAAACTTGAGCACATTCAGGGGAAAGTGGGCAAGCCCAAAGGAAATCAAAACTCTAATGTTTGAAACAATCAAAGGAACTGGTGATGTGCAGCTTCGAGAAAGTAAGACTCAGGGGAACATGACAGCTTTAAATATTTGGAGGGCTGTCAAGGGGGAAAGTTGCTGCATTAGTTCTATATAACCTCAAGATATTCAAGTAGGATCAATGAATGGAATTTATCTTATGTAGAGATATTTTGGCTCAGTATGAGGAATATCTTTCTAATAGGAAGAGCTCTCTAAAGACAGACTAGGTTTCCTCAGTTGGTAGTAAATTCCCCCATCACTTGATGTGGTCAGGCAGGGACTAGGTGATGCTTAACTGAAGATCGGAGTTTGGATTAATCAGCCTCTGATGTCTCTAATGATCTGAGGTTTTAGATGTATTTTGTGTTTATTTTTGTATCCTCCAGTGCCGTAGGCTTTGCATTGACTCAGTAGGTGTTTATCGAATTGAGTCGGAATGATTTTGAGGTAATACCTAGGGAAGATAACTAATACATAACCCAAGACTATCACTACGGAGGGAAGTAAGATGAAGTCAGAAACAGTCAGGGTCAAAGAGGGAGATGATGGGTCTGGGTAGACACAGCTAAATCAAAGCCTGCTCTTCCCCTCTCTGTACTGTACTCCACACCTCACTCCTCAGATACACCATCCTCTGCCCGGTGCTGGCCTCTGTGGAGCCCTTTTCCTAACCATATGCCCATTGGATACCTGTAAAATCCAGGGTCCTGAATTTTTATTTTTTCTCTTTGGTTTTCAAACATCCCTCCCATTCCATACTCCCCAGAGTCCCCAGTCTTTCTTCTTTGTGCCCCAGATTGCTTTTGTCTTCCTTTTCACTAGATGGTCTCTCCTACCCCGGGGGTGGGGGGACTCCCTCTGCTTTTCCATCCTCACCCCTGTTAGCTTCTGAAGGGCCTGAAAACCAGGCCAGGGATCTCAGTGTCTGAGAAAGGTCTCAGGAAATGGGCTTAATGTCAGTTTGTGTCATCTCGTCCCGTGGACTGTAACCTCGGGGGCTGGACAGGCTTTTGTCCTACACCTAATCACACTGTGGACATTCAACAAACTGTAAATAATGACTGCTCTTTCCTCCTCCAGTTGGTCCTAAGTGACCTGAACAATGGAATTCTCATCTCTCCACTGGGGGAAATTATTCCACCATCAAATGCACCTCTGTGTGAAGGGGTGTGTGTTTGCTTCTTATGCAGGAGTTTCAAATTTTCAGTCTAAATATTCCTTTGCCATTTCAAATTATGCTTCCTTTGTATTGTGATCAGCATGACACCCTCATCATTTTCTTCTGCAAATAAAACTGAAGCATCCCATATCTTCCTCCCCAGTACAATATCAACACCTTTCAGGTATGGTCATAATTTCCCTTCCTGATTCTTAATGCTTAGTCAGCCATGAAAACTATAAGAAGAGAGAACACTCTTGGAAGGAAGAAACAAACAAACAAACGAAGGAAGGAACGAAGGGAGAAATAGAGAAAAGAAGAAAAGAAGGTGTGATCAGACCATGGTGATGATAAATCCATCTTCCAAAGACAAAAACAGATATTACAGATTTTCATGGGACTATAAAGGTTTTTTTTTATTTCATTGCAATTGTAGAACGAAATATGCCAACAGGATATTTTGTGTAACTCATATCATGTTTAGAACCATCCATTCAAAAAACATTTATGGAATTCCTACCATATGGCACTGTACTGCACATCAAAGCTGTCTCAGCTACAGTCACTGGCCTTAGGGGTTTTCAGGTGAGTGGGGGACAAAGCAGTAAATAAGTAACTAAGTATGTTGTTGATACTAAGATATAAGTATTCACCTGTAGTGTGGGATTGTAAGGGGGAGAGGGTGAATTCAGGAAGTAGCTCTTCTTGATTCTGATCATCACACCATATTTAAATTATACCTATTTATTTTTCATTAATAGTGTCTCTGCTGTTAAAATATTTTAAAAATCAGGCTCATCCCAGTGAGAAATAACAACATGAATACATTGTCTTCTAAGTTAGGATTTTGAATTATAGAAAGTTGATTATAGTACAATATTTACCACCTTGCACAGGAACCTCTGATTGCTTTACCTTTTACTATCCCCATTTCATAAATACTGAAATATCTTCTTGTGGAACAAAACCAAGAACTCAGATGAGCAGTTTCCTCATATCCATTCATTCTTGGACTCGTTTGTTATATAAGTATGTTCTGAGCTCTTACTATGTGCCAAGCACGTTCTAAGTGCTGGGGATAAAGTAGAGCTCAAGGAGATAAAGTCCCTGCTCTTGTGGAATGTGCATTCTGGATGGAGGTGAGAATTAACATGTTAGATGAATGAGCAAGATAATTCGTGGTAGTGGTGAGTTCTACAAAGAAAATTAAAACATGGCATTGCAAGGAGAGGAGGTACACAGGTTAGGAAAAACTTTCCTGCAGTGGTAACATCTGGGCTGAGACTTGAAAGACAAGAAGGAGTCAGCCAGGTGAAGACGTGAGGACAGACGAGCAAGCAGAGGAAGTGGCCAGTACAAGGACCCCCAGGCTGGACATACAGAAGGAACAATGCTTCCAAAGAAGGCAAGCTTTGGAAACCATAAAAAGGTCAGTGTGAGCAGAACTGTGCAAGGGGAAGAAATGGAACTGTCATTATAAACACAAAACTACACACATAGTAATCCAATTGGGAAAGATGAAACAGAAAAGAGTTAGGAAAATCAATCATAGCTCTAAAAAGATCTTTGGGTCATATGATGTCCTATGGCATATGGACCAAGACTGGTTCCATAAAAGTTAACATGTAGACTGAGGCACAGAAGGAAACTGAGGAAATGAACTGAGGATGGAAGATGCTGATTAGAAATAGAGGCTATGTCAGTTAGGAAGGCTTTTGTCTGCAAGTAGCAAAATACCCACTTAGCTGCTTAAGTGGTAAAGACAGTTAATACGTCACTGGAGTAGCCTTGAGGTAGGTGGTTCCTGGTTTAGTGTAGGGTCTCAGGCAGGTTATCAAGGACCCAGTCACTTTCTACTTTTTCTGGGTCTCATCTTTAGCAAGTTGGCATTTTGCCCTTAGACCTATTTCCTCCTGACCGTATGAGGGCTGGCCTCAGCTCTAAGCATCCCCTCCACATAATCACACATAAGACATGAAGAGAGGCAACGAGGTGGTGCTGGGGGCCCCTCCAGAACAACTCTCCCTTCTAACAGCAAGTGAAATTCTCAGAATGTTCCCGTATGTCTGATTGGCCCAAACTGGGGGGCCACTGGTCACATGGCCACTCCAAGCTACAAGGGAGGCTTGGGAAAATGTGTGGAAGAGGAATGGGATTAGATTACTAACATTGACGTGAACTAATCAAGATTCAAAGAGGCATCACCTGCAGATGTGATCAACATGGGGGGCCCAGGAGCAGAAGAAGGAGGGAATGGTGGCCACAGGAATGCAGGGAAGTTCACAGGGCCCACGTGGGGACAGGATGGGAGAAGAAGGGAAGGCAGAGCAACGGAAAGACCCCCGATCTGGAGCCAGAAGGCAGGGTGACAATCCCAGCTCTGAGAAAGTCACCAGAATCTCAGCCACAGTTCTTCATCTATAAAATGGAAGTGACAACAGCTAGCTATGAGGGGCAGAAATTGCTGGAATGGGTGTGAGCACCTAGTGTCTGCTCTTGACTCCATGGGGATGCAGGGAGAAAGTATTATAACTTCTATTTCTGTTTATTTTCCTCATTCTTTAAAAACATACATCATAATATACACAATACATTAAAATAGGGCGTGTATATATATAAATATATATATGACATAAAGAAATACATGTGCTTATGTTGGGAGTGCTCAAGAAAAATACTGGTAAGGGTCCAGATGTTTTTTGTTTTTTTTTTAAGTTTGGAAACACTTTTTAGAGCACGTAACGCATATGAAGTGCTTAGCACAGGATTGGGTGCATATTGGGCCCTCAAAAAATGTTGCTCTCGTTCTCCGTTTCAGATGTATTAGAATCACAATTTTTAATGGCAATGGCAGGCACCTGTCACAGTCCCTCCCAACTTTACTCTCAAAATGCTGCATATCGTGTTCTCCTTTGGCACCTCATATCCCTCTCCCAGAAAACAGGATTACCAGCGCCGCACCACACGAGCAGCTCCCAGGAGCGTCATCAGGTGGCCCCCCTGACCCCTACCATCGTCCCCTCTTTCCACCTGCCTTCCATCTTTTGAATGTTTCTTGGCTGGTGGGCACTCCCCTGAAGGGGTGGACAAGCAGGGGGGTGACCTGCCACACATGAGGTCCAGGCTGCTCTGAGAGGGGAGGGAAAAGCCCAAGTCTGGGCATTACATGGGCAATTCATGTCTCCTGGGAACGCTGCCTCCCGTTAGCACGGACACGCAAAAATTGCCGGCATCTATTTCCAACTGCCCTCGTCTTTCTTTGCATATACTCAGGGCACTTTAGAAAGACCATCTCTTTCCTCCTCCCAGCATCACCTCTGCAGTGGGCAAGAGACAAAGATGAGAGTCGGGTGCAGGTAGCGACATGGTGTCATGAGGTCACTTAGAGGCTCAGCTAGAACTCACCCAGGAGTCCTGACATGTGATCAAAATCACTTCCCTCATTACAAACACAAAGATAGAACCTCTTATTTATAAGTCTGGGGCCCTTACTTACTATCCTTTGCCATCAGTTACACTCTCTGTGGAGGCATTGCTCATTTATTTAATTTAAACTTTTTTTTTTTTCAAAGAGCTTTTGGGTTTGCCTTTTAAACCCCATGTTAAATTCTCGCTTAACGATTTGACTGGTTCCCCTTAAGCTCCCTTTAAATGAGCTGCCGATAAAGGAATAAACTTGCTGAAGAAATAAGAAATAAGCCTCCAGAACACTGTAGCCCTTTATGCCACTGCTGTCCAGGCTGAAGCCCCTCTCAAATGAATTGAGAGATAATGCTAATGGAATTACACATTGTGGCTAGATCAGGGGCTGCCACAGGAAGATAAACACCAAAGCAAGGCTCAGGCATTTAATCAGAAATAAACCCCTCCATGTCTTCTTCTCTCTCTCTCTCTCTCTCTCTCTCTCTCTCTCTCTCTCTCTCTCTCTCAAAAGAACAAAAACAAAACCCTGGACCTTGGCGTGTCACGTGTATTACTTCACTTGCTTTCATGCCACTTTTCCAAATAATTCAGAAAAATTAGCATCAAAGGGGATGGTCCTACACACACACCTGAGAGTAAATTAAATTAGTAAGAGTGACCCACCCAACCTGTGTTTGTGGTGACGTAATGTCACCCTGGTAAACCACTCAAAAGATAAACCATACGTGCATTAATTCGTGGAGATGATATAGCGCTTATCTGTTTTGTTTAGGCTCAATTTGAACAAGATAAAAATCACTGGGCCCTGTGATCTGCTACAGGTGAGGCTGTTTACCCGCACAATTGACAGGCGATGTAGCCGCTGTGGAATATAAATGAACATGAGGCGACTGGCGGTCGCCTTTTTTCCTTGCTCACCCCGGCTCCAACCTGGTAAGGTCAGTGAAACCCCAAGAAAATAGGTCTGAGGTCTCACTCAAAAAAAAAAAATCCACATAAGGGTGCTTTGTCATCTTTTGGGTGGCATATGCCCTGATTCATTCTAAAATTAAAATGAATTTAGTGACACCTACTCAAGTAAATGGTGACACCCTGGGTATACCAGTCAGAGCTCCCTTTTGTAAGTAACAGAAATGGATTTCACCTGCCTCTCTTAGGCAAATATGGAACTTACTGGAAGAACATCAGGGACCCATGAAAGTGGGAAGCCAGGGGGTTCGGGAGGATGACCTGGGGAGGAGGGGGTGGCAGGTGCACTGCGGTACCACAGCACAAATACGGCTTCCCTGCCACGGCATCTCTCACTCACGGGACAAAGCCCAAGAAGGGTCCAACTGGCTAGGTCTAAGGCACATGTCTGCCCCGGGCTCACTAGAGACAGGAGAAGGAAAGTCTGCCTTTCAGGTCCTAGAGAGGGAAACCAGTACTATCTGCCGAGGAAATACCACACAATCAGGGATTCCCCAAAAGAGAAATCAGGAGCTCATAAAGAGGGTGAATGAGGGGCACCAGAAAACTGACAAACAGCTCCTACGCTAGGGCTAAGCAAAGTGTTCTTGGGAATCCCTTGTTTAGTTGAGCATTAGGTGGAAGGCAGCTCACAAGAGGGCAAAGAGCTCCAGATAACACATCAGGAGACCCAGACCCAGGCTTGGATGCCATTACCAGGCGAGGCTATTTGAGCTAAGGCAAGTCTGCTTCCCTCAAGATCGCTGTTAAGACATGAATTCTGTCCCCCCACAATTCATATGTTAAAGTCCTAACCACCAGTACCACAGAATGTGACCTTATTTGAACTAGGATCATTGCAGATGTAATTAGTTAGGATGAGGTCATACTAAAGGTGGGCCCCTGATTCAGTATGACTGGTGTCCTTATAAAAAGTAGAAATTTGAACACAGACACGCACACAGGGAGAATCTCCATAACTGGAGTTGTTCTGTCACAAGCCAAGGAACTACCAGAAGCTAAGAGAGAGGCTTGGAACAGAACTTCCCCTTGTGCCTTCAGAGGGAACATGGCCCTGCCCACACCTTGATCTCAGAGTTCTAGAATCCAGAACGGCAAGACAATACATTTCTGTTAAACCACTCAGTTTGCAGTGCTTTGTTACAGCAGCCCTAGGAAATTAATACACTCTATCAGGTGAGTGGGTTGGACTACATTTGTGGCTTTCAAACTGTTTAAGTCTTGACTTGAATTTGAACTATCTCAGAGTCCTAGAATTTCTTGGGAGCACCGTTGGAAAACCATAGAACCAGCTGGTCTCCAAGGTTCTTCCAGCTCCAACGCTCTAGATGAAAGCCCTTTTCAGTTTTGACAAAGCGCTATGGAAAATTTTGGAAAGGATGTACCAGGGACATTTTCTCCTTCAGTGGTGTGGCTATGCTAGTTCCTTGACTGGCCCCATGCAGACCTTCATCCCACACCCGTCCACTCATCCCTTCTGCTTCATCAGGCATGGAGCCCTGGGAGGAGGCTACTTCATTTAAGAACTAGAAAGTTTGGAGATACTTTGGTCTAATCCAGTGATGTTTCCACAGAGACAAATATGTCTTTGCTGGGCTTAGATCTTCCATTCTAGACCCTGGACACCACCTCAAGTTTCACGGTGGATCCAGCCAGTGGAAAGGTTCTGTGACCTCCCACTCCCTTACCTTCCCACAGCAAGCCCCAGCACCCAGTGGTGACGTCCAGTGCCTCGCAGAACAACAGACACCATTTTGAGATGTACATGATGTCCTGTTTTCTGTCTTTAAACAGAGAAAGAAGGACCACAATATCACAAATGTTTGGGGGTCCCCGGGCATCATTCCAGACCTGATTACACATGTGTCACAAGCCTCCGTATGTAATGATTACCCTGTGGGGAATGACTGACTTCGTATGTCTCCCACACTAGACTGGGAGCTCCATGAGAATGGGGACTACAGTGCTCATCCGTTTTGGATCCTCAGATACAGATAAACCACAGGTGCTACAGAGTGAAGACCCAAACAACTGACTCTTTTCCTAAAGCTCATGTTATTTTAAAACCTGGAAATGGGTATATTCACAACATCCAGACACTGTCATGTCAGAGAGGAAAACTTGCCCAACCTGATTCTGTCATGACGTCAGTAGACTGGTGACTCACATAGAGGGAGATCTCCAAGAAATAAAGAAAAAGAGGCTGCCATTCTTTTGTCCTTAAGTGTTGTTATAAAATTGCTTCATACATACAAAAACAATTTAAAAATTAGTAAAATGACACATTGATGCCCTCCACCCGTAGTCAATAACTGTTATCATTTTGCCACGTTTGTAGACATCTTGAAATTTTACTTCTAGATACTTCAGCAAACCTCTCTTGAACATACATACCTGCAATACCATAATCACACATAACAAAATTAATAATAATTCCATAATATTATCTAACATCAAGTCCATATTCAACTTTTCCATTGTGTTTTATAGTTGTTTCATAGGAATGTTTGTATAGTTGCTGTTTTTCTATAACCAAGATCCAATCGAAGTTCACATCTTGCATTTTTTTATGTCTCTTGAGCCTCCTTTAATCCAGTATAGTCCTCCAACTTCTTTCTTTCATGACACTGACTTTTAGAGGAATCCAGGCTGATGGTTTCCTGGAATGTTTTATTTTCTCTTCTCGTCTGGCTGTTTTCTCTTGGTGTGGTTTGGCTTGTCCCTCTATCCCCGACAGATGGCTGCCATCTTGATCTACCAAAAACTCTTGACTGTGGACTCAGATTAGGAGAGCAAAAGGGCTGAATGTTTCAACCTGTTCCAAGGTTGTCTGTGCCTCTCTCTCCACGGATCCACCACGCCAGCACCTCCACCACAACATAGCCACTGAATGCCTGGTCCTGCAGAGCCACTGCTCCAGGACATTGGAAAGCAGTGCTGTCCCTCTCCATACCTGCTGCCTTTGAGGTTGAAGCAAACACAGCTGGAAACATACAATACCACAAAAGATTACGAAGATTTAAAGGTTTCCCAGTGATTTATGTCTCTTTAATTAAGGGCTTTCATGCTTTCATTAAAAAGTTACGGAGGTTGTCTTTACTTCTGAAAAATGTGTTTATGGTTGACTGCTTGTGTGAATTAAGTAGCTTCAGACCCCTGGGTGGCTCCACGCTCAAGTCCCAGAGCTCATTTTCAGGGCAGGGAGAAGGAGGTCAGTGAGAAATACCATTAAGAAAATAGACTGTGGCAACTTTCATCAGTTTTTGATGATCTTGCAATAATTTTCCATGATAAATCATCTCATTACGTCTACAAACTTGAAGACAATATAAATGCCATGATCTTGGGGAAAAAACAAACAAACAAACAAACAAAAAATAGCATTGGGACCTGGTTTTAAGTGGATTCATCACCTCCTTGCTGAGGAAGCAGAATAAAGTTTATATTTTATTACCAATTTTGGATTGGTTCTCAGATCACACTAACCATGTTTGGTGTATGATTGTGCAGGGCTTTATTTTGGGCTTCCATGCACAGTCTGCCAATGTCAGCGTTCACTTCTGAACCTAGATGTGGCCCCAGACCAGCTGACCATCTGAGTCATGTGCCCAGTGTGGTGGACTCAGCTCAGGACCAAGATGCCATCCTCAATGCCCTAGACAGAGTTATCATCCCTTTCCTTTGTATTCCATTGGGTTTATTTTTATAATTCACTTTAAATGTTTTCTCTGCCATTCTTGGAATGATATTATTTATGTTCGTGCCTATATTACCCACAGTGCAGTGGTATCTCCTCTACAAGGCCACTTCTTACCTCTCCAGTCCCCACCTAAGCAGAAGTTACTGGACCAAATTTGTGTTTCCTCTCTATCATGAGCAGAATTGTTTCAAAATACCTAATTCACTCTATTCCACTTTTTAAATGAAATTTGCCTATCTCCTTTTACTAAATTCTAAGCCCTAGTGACTATAATTTGGTCATCTCTTTCTTCTTTCCTATTCTGCTAGAACTGAGGTCAGAGAATTGAGTCAACCACACTACTACTTTACAACACGTTCAGTCATGCCCGGTCTCTCTCCTTTTATTCATTTACTTATTCATTCATTCATTCATGTATTTATTTATTCCGTTTTATTCCCCTTTCCCAATCTTGTTACCTTAATAATTAACAATTATTCTAATAAGGTTAATGAGGTTCTTTTGGTTATATGCTTTCCTATAAAATGTGTATATATTGTGTGCATGTAGAATTTTAATTTGCACAAATACACAATGTCTTGTGTGTCATTCTGTTTCTTACTCTTTTCACTCAATATTATGTTTTGAAGATTTACTCATGTTGCTGCATGTAGAACTGTACCAATCTATAACTTTTAACTACTGTATAACACTCCATTGTATGCTTTTAACACATTTAAAATTTTTCACTCCCCACACCTAGATTGCTTCTAACTCCCCTTAGGAACTTGTGAAATATATACCCAGGAATGGAATTTTGGGGGCATAGGATTAGCAAATGCTTGTGACTACGTTGTGCCATGTTGCCCTTCAGAATGTCTGCAACAATATACACTCTTACTGTCAGGACGTGAGATTTTTCCATATTTCTGCACCCCAACTAATATTATCTAACATTCAAATTTTTGTCAGTCTAATAGGTTAAAGTGATATTTTAATTCACATTTTTAAAAGAGATTTGGATTATCTCTGAATATGCTTATTAGCTGTTCAGGTTTCCTCTTTTGTAAGTTACCTGTTCATAACCTTTGCCCATATTTCATTTGGGGTTCTCATCTTTTGCTTGTTGATTTGCAAGAGTTTCCTATGAATCCTAGATAATAGTTCTTTGCCAGTTTTCAGACATAGTAAAATATCTTCTCCCAATTGGCATCTGCTCCTTAACTGTTCATGATATCCTTCATCCAACAGAAATCCTGAGTTTTGTTATAAATATGGTTAAATACAATTTTTCCTTATATATGCTTTCTAAATTTTAAGTTCTTTTTATCCTACTCTCAAAGGTAGTCTTCTATTAATCTTTAGTTTAGCTCTTTCTATTTAGGTCTTTAAATCATCTTTAGTTCACCTTTATATGTGGTATTAGGTAGGGATCTAGTTTAATGTTTCTCTGTACGATAAGGAAATTTACCCAAATCTATTAATTAAATAATCCATCTTTCTTGCCATTGATTCGTGAGCCACCTTAGCTGCATATTTAGTCCCCATATTGACATAGGAATCTCTCTGACCTATCTACTCTGTTCCATTGATTTTTTTGTCTGTTTTTGCCCACTTCCCCACTGTTTTTACTACTATGTCTTTCTAATATGTCTTAATGTCCGGTAGGATAGATCCCACTACTTACTCTCCTTTTCAAAGTTGATCTTGCTTTGTTGGTAGATCTTTATCCTTTCATATAAATTTTAGAGTAGATGCATTGAGTTCCCTAAATCAATTGGAATTTTGATTCAAAACTGCAATAAATGTATTGGTTAATTGGAAATGAATTGGCATCTTTAAAATATTGAAATTCCATATTTGAGCATGACTTGTATCTCTGTTTACTCAGATCAACTTCTATATACTTTATTACACTATTAAACTTTTTCTCTGAAAAGGCCTCTCAGGAGAACATTAGGACATCATCAAGATGGTGGAATAGACAGTCCCCAGAGTCACTCTCTACCACAATTGACAAATTGACAACTATAAAACAGTGAAGACTGCCAAGCTGGGACCGCTGGAGCTCAGGAAAGAAGAGGAGACCCCTACGGACTTTGGGAAGGTGGGAGAAGCAGCGGCAAGAAGGAGAAGGGACCACTCCAGCTGTTTCAAGCCACAGCTGTTTCAGGGATGGCCTGGTCAGAGGCAGAAAGAAACTACAGCCCACAAGAGTAGGAGCCAGCAAAAGCCGCAGCTGAGCCCTTTGCGTGTAGTTGCCTGGAGTCTGCAGGGGAGAAAAGGGCCTCGGAGCCCACCACACCCCAGGCCAGCAAGACCACTGACAGGGCTCCAGTGGATGCACATAGGAGCAAGGGCCTTCAGCCAACTGAAGAAAGAAGCCACCCAGAGCCCAGTGAGTTGTCGCAAGGGACCCACACATGGCCCGCCCCATGGTAAGGGTTTGTAGTGCAGGAGGGAGGCTGCCTGCTGGGAGAACACTGGGGTGCAGCACGGGCAGCTGATCTGCCTTCTGATTGGCACAGGCCCATTCAGTGGAGACTCGTCATGGTGGCAGAACGGCAGGGGGTGCAGTTTGCTGGAAAGATGCAGTCATGGGCCAGAATTTCTACACAGGCCAGGTGTGTCTGATCTCACAAGACCAAGAAGTGATCAAAAGGCCAGCAATTAAAATGTGATCTGCATAAAATCTTTCCTCAGAGAATCAGCAGCAAAGCAGCAATTTAGCTCAACCACAGAGCTCAAGTGCTAGTCCGCACAGGAAGTTCTCCCAATTTGGGATTAAGCAAAAGACAACGAATTAGTTCCAGTGCAAAGTTTAAGTGGTCGTGGTAGATAATAATCCACCATGGCACTAGAAAGACAAAACAAACCCATAGGAGAGAAACAAAGCTCTGATATTAAGCAATAAAGGTCTGAAACCACCAGAGAACACCTATAAAACCTAGAAGAGGTAACAGTCTCCTCAAATGCCAGGCATCAGTGTAAAGACACAGAGTTTGAGAAAAAACAGAGAAATATGATCCAACAAAGGAAACAAATGAGGCCCCAGCAATGGACCCAGAGGAACAGTGGATTCTCTAGAATAGACTATATGTTAGGTTACAAAACAAGTATCAACAAATTTTTTTGAAATATTGAAATCATATCAACTACCTCGTCCAATCACAATGGAATAAAACTAGAAATCAACCACAAAAGGGACACTAAAAACCATGCAAATATATGGAAATTAAACATGCTCCTAAACAAGAAATAGGTCAAAGAAGAAATCAAAAAGGAAATTAAAAATTCCTGGAAACAAACGGAAATGAAAACAGAGCATACCAAAGCCTATGGGATACCACAAAAGCAGTTATAAGAGGGAAGTTTATAGCAATAAATGCCTACACCAAAAAAGAAGAAAGACTTCAGATAAACAACCTAACATTACACCTTAAGGAACTAGAAAAACAAGAACAAACCAAACTCAAAATGAGTAGAAGGAGAGAAATAATAAGGATCAGAGCAGAAATAAATTAAAGACTAAAAAAATACAAAAGATAAAGGAAACAGAATTGGTTTTTCAAAAAGATAAACAAGATAGATAAACACTTAACTAGACTAATGAAGAAGAAAAAAGAGAGATAACTCAAATAAAGTCATAAATGAAAAAGGAGACATTATGACTGACACCATAGAAATACAAAGGACCATAAGAGACTACTATGAACAACTATATGCAAACAAACTGGAACACCTAGAAGAAATGGATAAATTCCTGGACGCATACAACTTACCAAGGTTGAATCATGAATAACTAAAGAACCTGAACAGTCCATGTTTTAGTCCGTTTTGTGTTGCTATAACAGAATTATCTGAGATTGGGTAATTTATAAGGAAGAGAGGTTTATTTGGCTGACGATTCTGGGACAGCTGCATCTGGCATGGGCCTCAGGCTGCTTCTACTCATGGCGGAAAGTGGCAGGCAGTCAGCAGGTATGAGCAGATCACATGGTGAGAGGAAGCGAGAGAGGAAGCAAGAGAGAGGAGGAGAAGCCAGGGTCCTTTAAACAATCAGGTCTCACGGGAACTAATAGAGCGAGAGCTCACTCATTAATCCCCCCTACCCCAGGGAGAGCATTAATCCATTCAGAGGGATCTGCCCCCATGGCTCAATCAGTTTCCAACACTGCCACATTGGAGATCACATTTCCACATGAGTTTTGGAGGGGACAAAACATCCAAACTCCATCAGTCCAATAACAAGTAATGAGATTGAAGTAGTAATATAAAGTCTCCTGACAAAGAAAACCCCAGGACCAGATGGCTTTACTGCCAAATTCTACCAAATATTCAAAGAACTAATACCAATTCTTTTCAAACTCTTCCAAAAAATTGAAGAGGATGGAATACTTCCAAACTCAATCTATGAGGCCCACATTAACTTCATAACAAAACCAGAAAAAGATACAATGAAAAAAGAAGACTACAGACCCATATCCCTAGTGAACACAGATGCCAAGATCCTCAATAAAATACTGGCAAACAGAACCCAACAGCACATTAAAAAGATTATTCACCATGATCAAGTGGGATTCGTCCCAGGGATGCAAAGATGGTTCGACATACAGAAATCAATAAATGTGATACATCACATCAGCAGAATGAAGGGAAAATAATAATATGATCATTTCAATAGATGCAGAAACAGCATTTGATAAAATCCAACACCCCTTTGTGATAAAAACACTCAACAAACTAGGTATAGAAGAATGTACCTCAACACAATAAAGGCTGTATATAACAAAACCCACAGCTAATATCATTCTGAATGGACAAAAATTGGAGGCTTTTTCTCTAAGATCTGGAAGAAGACAAGGATGCCCAGTTTTCCGACTCTTATTTAACATAGTACTGGAAGTTATAGCTAGTGCAATAAGGCAAGAGAAACAATAAAGGGCATCCATATCGGAAAGTAGGAAATCAAACTATCCCTATTTGCAGATGACATGATTGTATACACAGAAAATCCTAAAGACTCCACCAAAAATTACTGGAACTAATAAATGAATTCAGTGGAGTTGCAAGAAACAAAATCAACAAACAAAAATCCTATATGCCAATAACAAAATATCTGAAGAAAAAAATCAAAAAGGAAACCCCACTTACAATAGCTACTAAAAAAATGAAATAACTAGAAGCAAATTCAACCAAGGCGGTGAAAGACCTCTGCAATAAAGGAGACTTGATCAGAATACTGTCTGATCTCCATTTCTCACATCTCTTGTCCCATCCAATTCCCACTCCCCCCTCCAGGGTCTGCGTTGAATATCCCATGGGTCGGGACATTTTTGGCGCTCAAACGTGGGGCCTGGATACGGGGAACACCGTGAGGAAGACGGTGCATCGGAGGGTTGACCACTGAAAATGAAAGAGTAAAACCTTCATCCGCCGTGGGAACCTGCCGCATCAGGATAAGCTGGACCAGCTGCAGAGAGGCATTGCATCCAAAGAAAGAATGAGTTGGCCTTCAAAGAGATCTGAACAGCAACTAAAATCTTTGCTGCAGAGAGGGTTCTAAGATGGCGACGGGTCTGGAGCAGCCGTGACAGGAGACAGCGCGATCCTGTGAGCCGTGCGCTGTGATACCAGAGTATTGATTGCATTTCCAAGAGCAACAAAAGGCGAATAATTCTTTCAACAACGATCCTACATCGACAAACAAGCGGCAGCAGGTTCGAGGTTTTGGGGCCGACACAGAGGAGGACTCCTGAGAGCGCCCAAGCCCGGCTGCAGGAACGAACAATCAGCCCAGACAACAAAGGCCAGAAAAGCAAGCAAAGGACTGCGCAGAGACGGAGTGAAGCGTGCCAGACCGGCCCAACTCTGCAACCTCTGTGAGTCACCCCCAGCCCAGCCCTACTTGCGGGGTGAAGCCCGACTGCTCCCCGCCCGCCTGGCCCCCGCCCACCACACCAGGCTAGGCGCCCACATCAAAGCTGCCTCCATTCTCTCAGGTGGGGGTGGAGAAGGCCAGCTTAGGGAGGGCAGGCCAGCCATCTCTGTTTGGGATGACTCCTCACTGAGACGTGCTATTTGCTGACCTCGACACGGGGCACCCCAGGGCC
>NW_007732064.1:139668-141924 GCF_000696425.1 Galeopterus variegatus | reverse complement strand
CCACTAGTTTTATAGTAATCCATAGAATTATTGGTTTTGTGATAGGTATTTAACATTTTAACCAGGTGAACCTCTATTAAGAAACCCAGTGCAATTTTTGAGTGAATATTTAGGCTTAAAATAACCTTGTAACATACAGAGCGTTCCTAAGATCTCGTATCTCTATTCATGCCACAGTGATGTCACCCCATGCTTTTTAATCTTTTGGTAATAATACCAAATAGTGGCCACACAGTCAGAAAAAGGGAAGCAGAGGAAATGAGTGCCTGGAATCTGAAGAGAAACTGAGGAAGGAATAGACATTGAAGGAGATTTTATGAATTTTACCACAAGGCATGTAATGCAAACCTTTCTTATCTCCTGAGAGAAACTTCAGGGAAATACACACTCCGCACAGGTGTGTTTGGAATTGGGCCATCAGATGAGATGAAGAGGTGAGAATGGCCTCATGGTGGATGCTGGATGAGCACCAAGGCAGAAGGTGGGGGACAGCGAAGTCCGGGGACATGCGCTGCAGAGGGATGGTCACTCCTTGCAATGAGATTTAATTGCATCAGTAAACTTCCTTTTCAGTCTCGTTGACCTCAAAATTGTATATACAAATAGCTGACATTTTAGTTACATCTGAGCACAAAAACCTCTTTAAAGAATGAATGTGTTAATATTTGTAGGATATTACTTATGCTTAAAAGAACATGAAGACTCGATATAGATATAAGAAACATAGTTTGAGTTTTATAATTTCATATTGTAGAGGTTTACTTTTGAAAATACTACTAGCTTAATGCTACAACAAATAAATGAATTTTCTCACCATCATTAAAAATAAATATTTGCTAAAACTTGTAGAAGGTCTGAGTTTTACTCCGCTTGCAAGCTAAAAAGTTAGAAGCCACAGTTTTATGAATCACAGCAGAAGAAAAAAGACCCATGGATCAGTGACAAAGGATTTAATACTCATGGCACAGAAAGCAGCATAAACGTGATATTCATATTTATTCTTCTTGCTCCTCATGTGCCACAGGGATGAGGCATAATTGCTCAACTGGATGCTGTACTTGCTGAAGGTTTACTTTAGAGCTGAGTCAGTCTCTGAGTCCCATATGCTATCATTAATCACACCAGTTTATTGATAAAAATATTGATAAGGTTGGTGGTGCTGTTGATGAAAATCAACACGTTGAGCTTACTGTGGACCAAGCTCTGCACTAAATGTTTCACATTTATTATTTTATGAAATTTTCACAGCAGCACTGAGATATAGGAACCATTAATATTCCCAGAGGGGACTATGGAACATAAGCAGAGGAAGCTTAATTAATTTAGATCCACAGAAATCTAGAAGATTTCTTAATCTAGAAGCCTGGTTTCAGAGCTCATAGTTGCAATCACTCTGCTGAAGTTTTTTGTTTCTTAATGAAGTCACTTCTAATCTGGGTATTTTAAGAGACCACTGGTGAAATTTCTCTTTATGGCTTGCTGTGGTTTAAATGTATAGGTCTCTCCAAAATTCACATGTTGGAACATATTACCTAACATGGTAGTATTAACAGGTAGGGCCTTTTAGGAAGTGATTAAGTCATGAGGGCTGCACACTCATGAATGGATTAGTGCTCTTATAAAAGAGGTTGAAGGAAGCTCTCTTTTGCCATTTCATCTCTTCTGCCTATGAGGACACATCATTTGTCCTCTCCAGAGGATGTAGCAATAAGGTGCCATCTTGGAAGCAGAGATCCCTCACCAGACACCAAGTCTGCTGATGCCATCAAGATCTTGGACTTCCCAGCCTCCTGAACTGTGAGAAATAAGTTTATATTTTTCATAAATTAGCCAGTCTAAGGTATGTTTTTATAGCAGCAACAACAGATTAGAATATGGCCTTTCATTGGAATCACATAAGATTGGCATATTTTGCTATCATACCTAAGTAAATTATATTGAAACTATGTGCAAAAGATAAATTTTACATATTGCAATGAAAATATGTAATATTTACCAGCCTCATGTAGAACAGTAGTTCTCAGATCCAGGGAAACAAAAATAGTATGAATTAGGAGGGAAAGATATGGTCTTAAAATAGGGATATTTATTGAAATGCTTCATACAGAATATTATACTCTTAGTTCTTTTCCAAAAATTTAGCTTGAATAATACCTTAGGAATCACATATTTTCCCAAGCAGAAGATTTAAAGACTTTTTTTCTATAGAATTTAAATGATACTATAGAAAATCCTTACAGATATGAAATTTGAAAT
>NW_007732064.1:137643-138686 GCF_000696425.1 Galeopterus variegatus | reverse complement strand
TTTTTTTCTATAGAATTTAAATGATACTATAGAAAATCCTTACAGATATGAAATTTGAAATAGCCAGTATTGTCTCATTTATCCCACAGTGAGGCCCATCAGGAATTCTAATAATGGTCACAGAAGTTCCAATCAGCATTGTATGGTCCTCTCTGAAACTTTGTACAGCCAAACTATAAGTGTAAATAATAAAGTCATTTTCAGACATTCAATGTCTCAAAATGTGCTCTTTTTCAAACAACTCTTGGAGGTTTTAACTTACTAAATCTAGACCAAAAGAAGAGGAAGTCCTGGGATCCATCAAGTAGACCTTTGAAAATAATAGCTCACTGAAAGTGCATCCCACGAGTATATTTGTACAGAAGACCTGGCAAGTAACTATTCCAGATTGTTTCACAAAGGTGAAGGACTATATGTGTAATGTTCCAATGGGAAAAACTGAATTGATAGATTACCAGATTACCTGATGTATGTGAATAAGTATAAAGTAGCATTCTGTCTGAAGGTGGACCAAAGGCAGATAGTCCACCAAACTGAAAAGGTATCTTGAGACCAAACAAAAATTAGGCCATTCCATGCAATAAAAGAACTTTATTGCACAGTAACTTACTTACATGGTAATGAGTTTGGTGGACAGTGACCCAAAGGCATATGCCAAGCTCTTTTCCACACTGTCTCAAGGTTGAGCTCAGGTTTATATAGGCAGTTCATAAACAAGTTTAACACAACTATTCCCAAATGTTGATGCAGTTGGCCAGGCTGGCTTATTATCACATTCATACTTAATCTTTCCTTCTTCACAGTCAGTAGTTTGTTCCTACCTATTGTTCTAACTACCTTCCCCCTAGTTGCTGTATAATTTTATAGGAAGAACCCAAGATGGACTCAGTTATGCTCACAGTCCCACACATTGAGAGGTTTTGTAGTTCTGTCAAATAATCAGACAAGACTTATTAAATTAGTTAATGGAAAGGGGAAAAAGTCAAGCAAAAAATATTTATAAACACAATAAATGTAATTATAATAATTACATGAACTTTATG
>NW_007732064.1:133272-136499 GCF_000696425.1 Galeopterus variegatus | reverse complement strand
GGCCCCATTTAATCAATTCTAATTAATGTTGATTCTCATTTGATTTTTAGAATAGGGTTTTTAGCTAAATACATATTTGGAGCAAAAGCCCTTGTGTAGGGGACCACAGCCCACAGATAGCCAGGCCACAGCCCATCTAATCAACTCTAATCACTGCTTAGGTATTGGACTTGTATACTTTAATGATTTTAGATCTAACAGGTGGTTGTCACACTGATACTGTTAAGAGATTTGAAGAATTGCTGAAGGAAAAGATGTGAAAAAAAAATGTTTGCTTGGGGCAAGCTGTCTGTTGGGGGAAACTTTAGAAATAATTGTACTTAGATTTTATCATAAGAATATAACTCTTGCTTAAGGAGAGGTTATACTTTAGTTAATGAGCAAGTTTGACCAACTTAGCTTTTCACTAATTGTACTTTGGAATGTCACATTGTTAATTTTACTGATGTTACTGTTACTAGTTTCCATTGCTTAAGCTATATTTAGCCATAGATAACTTTTGTAACACTGCCCATATCCTTGTGTCCTTTTGTAATGATTGAATCAACTGAATTTTCTTGTGAAACTTCCTTGTCTTTACAATAAAAAACAGAAGCTAACTTTGAATGGCTGCTGTGCCCAGTTTTCTCTGGGATGCAGACCCTTTGGGCTTCTCGATGCATTCATGGTGCTTTGAGTAATCCTTTTTTTGTCTCCATTACACAGTGGGAAGTGTAACATAAGTCCTCATCCTTCATAATGGAAAATCAAAATGTAATCTAAGCATTCATAAAGAGCCACAAAAGCATATTAACTAGATATATGGCAGTAAGTGCCAGAAAAACTAAAGGGGTTGAAAGCAATTTTGTTTTTAATTATAAAACTTGTAAGATTCTTTTCATAGTAATATAATATAATATTATATAATAATATTAAAATATTATGTAATTATTTGAATTACTATAATTTACTTTGATAAAAATAAAATTTATACTAAAAATGTGAAGTAACAGGGACCATATTAGCCTCTGACCTAAATCAACCAAAAAAGAAAAGAAAATGAATAAAATATATGGAATAATAGTGCTCAAAACATCAGGCAATGAAACCAGCAATACCTGAGGGACAGAAAAACAAATGAAGCAAGCTCTAAAACTACCTCATTCTCCTGCCTGGAGAAAATTTCAAGATCAAAGTACAGGGAAGAAAAACCCTAGTAGAGCCAAACAGATTCCCTGCATTGAGGAGACAAGGTTAGAAATCTAAGGAACCCAAGGGATCTAGGGCTTGTAAGGCATAGCAGTGAGAAAAGAGAGCTATGCAGAGAGGAGTCTGAAGATCTGCAGAAGGTCCCACTCAAATATTCAGTTAAGTACTAATAAGAGAATGCATATGAGAAAATTAATGAAGTCTAACAAAAAGAAAAAAGTCGGGAAGAAACAGAGGAAATAGTGTCTGTAGTTCACAACAGCTTTGAAAAATGTTTGTACCTAATTGTCAGAGTGGAAAACTCATTGATAGAATTTGGATGTGTTGTCCCCATCAAAACATATGGAAATCTGATGCCCAGTGTGGCAGTGCTAGAAGCTGTTTGAGTCATGGGGGCAGATCCCTCATGAATGGATTAGTGCTCTTTCTGCAGGGTGGGGTCCTGAGTGAGATCTCACTCTATTAGTTCCCACAAGAGATGGTTGTTTATAGGACCCTGGCACGTCCTCTCTCTCGCTCTCTTGCTTCCTCTCGCCATGTGATCTTCTGGTACCCACCAGCTGACTGCCACTTTCCACCATGAATAGAAGCAGCCTGAGGCCCATGCCAGATGCAGCTAACTCAGAATTGTAAGCCAAATAAACCTCTGTTCTTTATAAATTACCCAGTCTCAGGTAATTCTGTTATAGCAACACAAAACAGACTAATACACTCATAAATCAGTAAGCGTTGATGAGAGTACTAAGAATTGTCTTACCTAAATAGAAGGAGGAGAGAATATAACCCTAGAACCCTAGAACAAATGCAGCTTTGGTCCCACCTACAAAACAGTTTAAAGGCTAAACCAAAAGGATCAAAATGTTTTCAGGTAACTTGATCATATCCCAGAAAAAAGCTCTATAATATGTATAATAATTTTAAAATCTAGCATCGAATAAAATAAAATTTACAATGCTTGGCATCCAAACAAAACTTAACAGCTTGTACAGAAGAAAGAAAATACAATTCATACTGATATTGATCCAGAAATGAACCACAAAGATAATAAAATTAGTATACAAAAATATTAAAATAGTTACCATCATTGTATTCCATCTATTCAAAAATTTTTTAAAATGTTGAATATATTGAAATAGAAACATAGAGGATATCTGTAAAAAAAACTCAAAATTATCTTACTTCTAGAGATAAAAACTAAAAAAATATACCTAAGATAGGATTAACAGCAGATCAGACATTGCAGAAGAAAAGATTAGTGAACTTGAAAAATGTAGCAATAGACACAATCTAAAATGAAATGCACAAAGATAAAAGACCAAATACATAAATAAATCCAAGGAACCAAGTACATGTGTAAAAGGAGTTCTTAAATAAGACAATACTGAGATAGAATGACAAAACGTATTTGAAGAAATAATGGCTGAAAATTTTCTAAAATTGATGAAGTCTATAATATGGGAATATAAAAAGCTAAACGTACCCCAATTACAAGAAACATAAAAACAACTACATCAAGGCACCTTATAATCAAATTGCTTACTGCTACTGCTAAACAGAAAAATTAATCAAATTGCTTACTGCTGCACCTTATAATCAAATTGCTTACTGCTACTGCTAAACAGAAAAATCATGGCTAGAAGAAAAAATGTGACATGTACAGAGGAATAAATATAAGGATGAAAACATATTTCTTGTAGGCAACAATGCAAGGCACAATACAGTGCAGCAGTGTCTTTAAAGTAGTGAGACAGAAAACCTGTCAGTTTAGAATCTTTTACCATAAAGAGCAAGATAATAGCTACAGTGAATAACTTGGTGTGATTCATTCTTCCAATAAACAGCAGGAACCTGTGAAACTGAAGTGCAGCCTCATGAATGAGTAAAACACCAAAACTCAGCAGTTGACATATATCCGATTTGTACTCAAGAAGGTTTCCAGAAAATCTACCTGGTCCAATTGAGGAAATAAATAATACTTCTTCTGGGAACACTCAATTGAGGAAAACTATTGATGTGGTCAAAAATAAGGAGTTCATGCA
>NW_007732064.1:127385-132317 GCF_000696425.1 Galeopterus variegatus | reverse complement strand
TTTATACCTAAAAACGTTAGATACAACAAGATATAATAGAAGAAATTCCATTTACAATACTTATGAAAAAATGACTAAAACTAACACTAACAAGAATCTTATAAACATTTAGCGTATAACTTTAAAATAGTCTTGAAAGATTCAAAAGTACACTTAACAGATGGCAAAATACTATTTGATGATAGATATGGTATAATAAAGACCCCAATGTTCCCCCAAATAAAACAAAAATGTAATGCAATCTCGATTAAAATACCAATGAATCTTTCTGTTTGGGTTTATTTTTTGGTTTTCTTGTAACTAAACAAGCTGATTCTAATTGTTCAGTCAAGTGGAAATATTGACAAACAATAGCCAAGAAACCCCAAAGGGCAGGGGCGAACAGTCAGAAGGGTCTGAGCCTAAGAGATACTAAAACATACCGCAAAGCCTTTATATTTAAGACAGTGTTGTAATGGCATGCATAGGGGAAAGAGAGGGAGAGAGCAAGATATTAATAGAATAAAATAAAAAATCTAGCTTTAGGCCTAACTACATGTGGAATTTAGCATATGATAAGGATGGCAAATCAATTCTGGGAAAGTGGCAAATCACTGATGAAAAGATGGACATTTAAATAAGTGAAATCAGGGTAGCTGGGGAATTGCTTGGAATAAAAGATAAAATTGGATCAACGCCTCAGACTACTGCATGCTTTAATGTAAAAAAAATTTAAAAAGCAGAAGCCCTGAAAAAAAATAGATATATTACTTTAAAACCAAGTAGCACAGAAATCTTTCTAATTATGAATCNCGAACCCGTGGCCTTGGTGTTATCAGCACCGCACTCTGCCGAGTGAGCCACGGGCCAGCCCCAAACAAAAAATCTTAAGAAACTTTCCTATATATACAGTGTAGATAGATATTCTTAAAAATTGGGAAGAATCTTCAGAGGAAATTGGGCAAAAGATATGTATAGTTCACAAAATAAGGACATGCAAATGACTCTTAAGAAGTGAAAATATATTCTATCTCACTAATAGTACAATGAATTAAAACTATAGACGTATCATATCTTACATACATGACTGGCAAAAATCCAAAAGTTTGACAAAGTACTCTACTGGCGAGACTGGAGAAAATAAGTTATTTCAGATATCACTGGCAGAAATTCTTAACAGTACAACCTCTGAAGAGAGTAAATTGGTCATATCAAATAAAGTTAGAGATGAACTCATGTGTTTGAACTTCCAGGACAATGATCTGAAAATACACATTTACAAATGTGAGATAACATATGCACAAGTTTGTTTATGAAAGCATTATTTGTAATATCAATAGATAAACCGAATTAACTTTGATAATTGGCCTATACACCTCTCTCTGCTAAAATCATGCAAAATCGCTCACACATCCTGCTGCTGAATGGAGCACAGAGCTAACGAGATCTTGAAAGACTTACAATCCCTGCTTCTAACTCCCAATCCCCAGTCCTGTCTACCCCTGTAAAGAGAACCAATAGTATTACTGGTTTCTTCATACACTTCTGCATGATTAAACCACACCCTATGAAATGTGGGTGTGAGGGAGGCAGGAACATTGGGAGCTGACCTTTTTACCATTCCTGACCTTCCTCTTCCCATTCCAACATTCCACCAATCTTTCTGCCTCTTCTACTGTGTCAGAAAATTCTTTAACTTACATTTCTTTCTTCCTAAATTGGTATTGTCTTTCCTCTTTTCTAAATGAAACAGCTGTGCTTTGGGGTGAGGGTAAGGGTGAGGTGGAGACTGCACTATTTTTTTTTAGTAATTTCAAAATTTTACTTCCATTGCACTCACTCTGAGAAACATTACAGCAATTTGTAAAGCTACCGTCAAGAGGAAACAGAGTCCTGCCTTCATCTAGTGTAAGAATGACAATGCTAAAAGGATAAAGGAAGAAAACAGGTGAGAGCCTATTGTTTGCCTTTTCCTATCTATTTCCCAGAATAAGTAATCAATTCTCGATTGCTAAGGTAATGTTCTGTCACTTTTCACTATAACCTAAATTACCATGGTAACTCTCATCCCAGAACAACTGAGGTGTTTATCTGAAAAACTGTTCCCTTAAGTACGGAGAAAGTTAAGACTTTCAGTTTGTCTAAATATTCATCTTTTTTGTGACTTTGAAATAAAGAGGATATCAGCAAATAGTGGGTTTATTCAGTAATAACCAAATCTATTTTAATGTTCATAAACTTCATTATATGAGAAAAATGCTCAAGTATATTTTAGTAAAGTGAGGTTATATACATTATATACATTGATAGAAATCGTATATTCTTATACTTTGTGTTACATTATTCTTTAGAAATTTCAGAAAGGGCTTAACAAATAAAGAGAGAAATTCCTTTCTAGTACTGACTATGAAATCAATGATATATTCTCAGGTGCCATTATTCTGGTGGCTGCTGGTGAAAGGCATCATCTCTGTGCTTTATAAAGGTGAGGTCTGCATTTCTGACTAGATTTTATTACGTTCATATTATTTTTCTGCAAAAAAAGTAGTTGCCTATTTCTACTCTACTGTTGAGGGTAACTTAGTCACATAAAAGGAACTTAAACTACTTTTCATGGGCTTTTTATTGACACAATATGACCTGCTAATAACATTTAAATCTTATTAGGTGCTTACATTTCCAGTTGATTTGAAGACACAGAAAGATATCCAACAAAAGCTTGTTTTGCTTGGTTGTGAAAGGACATTATCTATGTGCCTGAGGGTGCATATGTATTCATTTAAGTTCTTAATACATCAGGGCAAACCTATTTTTAAACAGTACATTTGTGAAATTTTCAAATAGTACCCACAATATATTTTTTCTTCAAACTCCAAACTCCAGTTTAAATAAAGTACCCCCCCCAACTGGGTCTAATTAGAGTACAGAAAATAAATTATTACCAGTCTGTAACTTTTTGAATACTATAGTGTATTTATTGCATTTTTTTGTTCAGATTAAGTTGGACACTTTCTAGGTGAAGAGAAATTTTATGTTTTCTGATTTCACAATTGTAGCTTCATGTTATTATGATCAGAATGTTTGCAACATTACTACTTATAATAGAATAACAGTGCTCAAGTAGTCTAGAAACAAGAAAAATAGAGTTTAAAAATAAGTTTATCCTATGATTCCCAGCTTTTTGGACTCCCTGTACGTGTTCCAACTCATACATGAAATTTTCTTTCTATAAGCTAAGCTTATTCACCTACAGATGGAAACACCCATCTCTAAGAATAACTGCATGAATCTCTTAAAGAATTTATAGTTACCGAGATTAGTATCTATCTGTCTTCCTATCTGTCTGTCTACCTATCCATCCATCCATTCATCTACCCACCTACTTTCATATCTATCAATTCAGAATAAACACAACTTTAATCTATTACTTTAGTCTGCCTTTAAAATACGCAAAACAAGGGCCGGCCCGTGGCTCACTCGGTAGAGTGCGGTGCTGATAACACCAAGGCCACGGGTTCGGATCCTATATAGGGATGGCCGGTTTGCTCACTGGCTGAGCGTGGTGCTGACAACACCAAGCCAAGGGTTGAGATCCCCCTACCGGTCATCTTTTAAAAAAACAAACAAAAAAAGAAACCGCAAAACAAAAACAAACATGACCATGCCATGACGAAATTATTTTTGCATGCTTTATATCCTATGTTCTGAAGTCCAACTCTCAGTAGTAGTATGATACTCTTGATGTGAATATGCTTTCTTAGAAACAAGAAAATGCTAGTGTTTAATTGCTGCTTATTAATTGTAAGATATGCTATAGTTTCAAAAGTTTTTAATTTGCAAATTATACCCAAATTGAGGAGATGAAGCTTGATTTCATTTATTGGTATCATATGCTATGTTGATGGGTTCTTCAAATTTTCAGTTTTAAAAATACAAAAAAGAAAAACCAAAAAACCCCAAAAATAGCAAACTTGTTCCAACACATTCTATCTATAATGGAACACATATTTTAAAAATTTCTATGCCACAATTAAGGAAAAGTTTTACAATACAAAATTCAAACCACAAAGACACTACATTATAATATGGCAAAGTATTTTATATATGTGAACTCAATTTTCAGCATGTAAAAAATGATAGTAAAACAATCCTTATCACGTTAAACAAATTATTGTTCATACTTAAGTCAATCTGTGGTAGCAGAAATTAGTAGGCTTTCTAAAAACATGTTTTGTACTGTACTTAATATTAATTATACTAAGTCAGAGTAAGACAAGGAAGACAAGCATAGGGAGAATTTTGAATCTCAAAGCTATGTACATGAACTTTTATAGAAAAATTGGAAAATTCAAGGTTAACAAAATCCATATGGATAGTAGAATTATTTGTCATTATACAGAAAACAAGAACAAATAGGAAATGCCAGAAATGTAATGGGTAACATGTAAAAAATTTTATTTTCTTTGCCCATTTAACAAAATTCACTGTGGCCCTCATTGATATATATCACTTTGTAGAATGCAAGAAGTTATAATCAAGTCCTTAAAGAAACATATCAGTAGGCCGGCCCGTGGATCACTCGGGAGAGTGTGGTGCTGATAACACCAAGGCCACGGGTTCGGATCCTATATAGGGATGGCCGGTTTGCTCACTGGCTGAGTGTGGTGCTGACAACACCAAGCCAAGGGTTGAGATCCCCTTACCGGTCATCTTTTAAAAAAAAAAAAAAGAAAGAAAGAAACATATCAGTAAGTGCAGGGTAAGGTTGATATGCATAGCATTTTTTTTTTAACATGAAGACTTTCTAAACTCAATACTTCCATATTATTAAGCTTCAAATGAACTGTATTAAAAAGTTTAAATGAGTGAAAAAATGCTTCTAGTATCCATTTTGTGCCAAGTCTCTAACTCAAGAGCAGCACATGTGCAGGATGAATCCAAAGAAGCATACCA
>NW_007732064.1:123316-127084 GCF_000696425.1 Galeopterus variegatus | reverse complement strand
GAAACATATCAGTAAGTGCAGGATAAGGTTGATATGCATAGCATTTTTTTTTTAACATGAAGACTTTCTAAACTCAATACTTCCATATTATTAAGCTTCAAATGAACTGTATTAAAAAGTTTAAATGAGTGAAAAAATGCTTCTAGTATCCATTTTGTGCCAAGTCTCTAACTCAAGAGCAGCACATGTGCAGGATGAATCCAAAGAAGCATACCAAAGGCACTGAAAACTGAACCGACATTGAAACCACCATCCACATGAAATGATACAGAATTTATGCTTTGAACTAAATCAAAACACAGGAGGGAATCCATTCAATGAAGAAAGCACCTTTTCTTACTATAGTGACTGGTGCTCAGACACTCTCAGGAATCCCTGCGTGATTTGGAAAACTCAAGAAAAAAATCAGGTTCTTCTATCTGAATTTTGGAGCATGGAAGAAGAGCCCTTCATTGTCCATGAACTAAACAAGACATACTTTCTTTTTTTTTTTAACCAACTGCCAAAGTTTAATTGATCAATTAATTAAAAGCTAAATCTAACAAACTCTTCAAACACTGTAAAATTCAACAGAATAAACCTTTTCAAATTACTTTTTCCTCTTACTAATCCTAACTTTCAAAGTAGTCCTCCCATAAAGTGTCTGTACTTTCGTGAGTAGTTTGAGGAAGGATTTACTGATTTTCACACTAGATAATGTTGAACTGCTCCAGTTTCAGAAACTCATCAAAAAGATTTGAGTCTATTAAAATATTCATATTCCCAAGTTAAGATGGATACTGAACACAAGAGTATACATATTTCTGGAGAAAAGTCAGTACATGCATATCTTCTGTTACAGAAATCAATTTATGATGTCTGTTCTGCTCTGTAGGTTGCCACTGGCCTCGGGCATCTGTCTTTGGCCTCAACTTCCACCCTGCTCATGGGGGACTCCCAGACCTGGCAGGCATTCAAGAAGACGTCGAGGTCCCATCAAGGGTCTAGACTTTGGGTGCTTCCATTGTTTTCACCGAGTCTGGGCTTTTCAGCTCTGGATGACTGCCCTGAGAGTCTACAGACATCTCTGACTGAATTTCTTCTGTGGAAGAGTTGGGAATTATGCTGAGTGGTACAGAATTTGGTGAAGTATCTGTCTTTAAGGGTATTAAGTTTATTTTCTGTGGCACTGTCTTGCTCCAGGCTTGCAACGTGTTCAGAGTAACCCTGCAGAATGGGTGGGCTTTTGTGTTTTGACTGCTGGGCTGCAGGGTCTTCTCCTCTGTCAGCCCTGGCAAGGAGTTTTTGACACCGGGAGTGATTAAGGGAGTGTCCTTGATTGCTTCTGGGGCTGGAGATTGTCTGGTCTGAGGAGGGATTGTTCAGGGACTGCTGGGGTCTTGGATTCTGCTGGTGGGGGTTCCCTCTACTGGTCTGGGTCCTGGTGAAGAGCCTTGGTGCATCTGACTCTTGGTTCTCTTTGCTGTCTCAGAAGTTCCCATGCTCAAAACTGGCTTCCCTTTCAAAGGAATTCCAAGTTCATCTTTCTCAAATGTCACAAATGAACAATAGCCATCCATGGATGATACGGCCAGGAAAGCCACGTCATTGGACCATGAAATATCACTCAGGATGTCATAGTGTATATTAGATATGTAACAGAAAGGGAAAGGCCACTGGGTGTCATATAGAAGCAAAGAGTCCTCTGAAGCCATAGCAAACACCAGGTGGTAGCGCAGACTCACCAGCTCCAGGCGTGGCTGTTTCCACCACTGGCCTCATTTCAAAGTAGACTGGACAGCAGTGAACAGCAAGTGTCACTTTTCCAGGACATGGAAGATGAGCAATGGGCCTTTTAAAATTTTTCGTGGAGAAAACTTAAGTTGTATTCATTATGTTTTCACCAGATTCCACACATCCAGCTGGCATGAGGAGCAAAGACCTGGCCTGGCTTCCTTCCAAGAGGCACTGGACAAGGCAGAGAGAAGCCTCGGTCCCAAGGAAGGGTTGAAGTGCAGGCCAGTCATGGTCCTGCCCTTTCCCTGGAAGTGACTGAGATATCGTTGTCCATTTCATAATTTTCATGCTTGGGAAAAGATTGCTGAGGAGCTTCAAATGAGTCCACAAGGAGTGGAATTCTTTTTTTTTTCCCCCTTGGAAAAAAATTTCCATGGTATACTAAGAACCAGGAGTGAAGGCTGCTTCCTCAAAGGTATCAAGTATTACTGGGGAAGGAGAGAAATAGGGGCTACTCTTCTTTTTTTTTTTTTTTTTCCTTTTTGTCTTTTTTACTGACCGGCAACGGGATTGCAACCCTCGGTGTTGCGCCCGCACTGCGCTCAGCCAGTGAGCAGGAACCGGTCTCCACACGGGATCCGAACCCTCGGCAGGAGCGCCACCGCGTTCCCAAGTGGCGCACTCTCCAGTGCACCACCGGACCGGCCCTAGGGGCTACTCTTCTGTCATGAACCCTTGTTGGCAACTTTTGACATGATTTGCTTCCTGGAGGATCCCCGTGTTCTTTTAAGAAATTTTATAATTCTCACATCTTATTATTTCTTTTGGTTATAGTATCAAATGTCTTGTTCTAAGTGACAGCAGAGAGGAGTCAAACATAGACAAAGCTGGAGCTCTTGCCACCCTTGTCTTGTGATTGCCTGTTTCACCACAGGACCCTGTAGAGAATTCCCACCCAGAAGGCCCTCAATGGATGCACCTCCTGGACCATGGATTTCCCAGCCTCCAAAACTAATAGAGTTGTTTTAGACTTCCGGTCAAGATGGCGGAATAGACGGTCCCTAGCATCACTCTCTCCCACAAATCAACTGATAAAAACTATAAAAACATAACATCAAGTGCATACAGAATGGGGAGACGTCCAGCGGGGGAGGCAGAAGCTCCACGGAGACCACATGCCCGGCGGGGCTGCCATTGCACGCCGCCACCCAGCTCCATTCCCAGCCCAGCCCAGTGAGCACAGGGGAGGGGAGGCGGAGGCTCCGCAGAAACCACGCACCCTGTGGGGCTGCCACTGCATGATCCATCAGGTAGGCTTCACCACAGGCACCTGGCTCCATTCCCAGCCTGGTCTGGTGTGCTAGGAGCAGGGAGACGTCCAGCAGGGGAGGCAGGAACTCCATGGGGACCACACCACTGCCGCACGATCCAGCAGCCCGGCCCAATGCGTATGGAGCACAGAGACGTCCAGCGGGGGAGATAGAAGCTCCGTAGAGTCCACACACCTTGTGGGGGGTCGGCCGCCACACGATCCAGCAGCAGGTAGGCTTCACCGCTGCCACCCGGCTCAATCCCAAGCCCGGCCTAGGCCACACGGAGCAGGGAGATATCCAGCAAAGGAAGGGGAAGCTTTGCAGAGACCACACACTCTGCAGTGCCTCCGTGCATCCCAGCAGCCCAGCCCAGAGCACACGGAACAGGGAGAAGTCCAGCACAGGAGGTGGAAGCTCAGCAGAGACCACACACCCTGTGGTCCTGCCCCGTGATCCAGCAGCCCGGCAGAGTCCAAGCTGACCAGAGAGGTGGTTCCCCGGAGAGGCCCAAGACCTGAGGCAACCATACATGCAAGGCACTAGTGGCCAACTGAGCAGTCACTGAGGTAACCATACCAGATTGGCAACCACAGCAACATCTTAGTCAGTCAATAGTGTCAAACCTGTGGACTGTGAAACCCCCTGCCACAATGACTAAACATCAAAGGAAAGATACCAGAAATATGAAAAATCAAGAAAGTACACCACCAAAGGATAATAACTCTCAAGCTCTAGATCC
>NW_007732064.1:113218-121578 GCF_000696425.1 Galeopterus variegatus | reverse complement strand
TCAAAACCCACTAGTATAATAAAAATGGCATTCATGAAGAGAAAAATAAATAAATAAATAAACCAAAAACCGGGAGGGGGGGCGGAGAAGAAGACACAACAATTACAATTCCTTGAAGCTGACATGACAAGCAAACAGAAAGGACATTGTTGGGTGGGAGGGGGGAGAGGGAGGAGGGAGGGAGGTTTTGGTAATGGGCCACAGTAATCAACCACATTGTATATCGACAAAATAAAATTTTTAAAAAAAACATAGACAAAGCTGTAGAGATTTTGCAAAAAGCATGGTTTATAGTACAATAAATGAAAGTATGTCTTGTTTAGGGGTGCCACTGACTGTGTCCCTGCAGTGTTTTTCAGCTTTCCTGCCTTTGGAAAAAGAAAGCTGCCTGAGGGAGGAATTTTTTGCCCCTTCAAGACCCAGGTTATTTCACACGTGATGACTTTCATCCTCCTGGCGATGTTTAGTATGTCGGGTATATATTTTACATAGAATTAGTGTGTCATGTTTGGTGAGTAGAGTCTGGTGTATATACATGTCTGTGCGTATCTCTTACATTTTTTGAAAATTTCATGTAGTGAGTATGGGGTCAAGTTGTCATTGTACATGAAGGTAGCATGAGTGTGATGTGTTTGGGTGATGCACAGCACACTTTTGTGTATGTATAGGTATTTCATCTTCCATGTGTTATGTGATCTGCATGTCATGTGATATTTAAATACAAGCAGTTATATAAGAGCTTTTTGGTTTCTATGAGAGACTGTGTGGATCTGAGTAATTTTGTGAGATCTGAAAAGACAATGGAACTGTTACAAAAGGCTGTGTCACATATGGATAAAAGGGAGATCATGTGAGCTCCTAGATTGTGGGATTATGTGAAGGGACTAGAGAATTGGGAACAGAGAGGAGTTTGAGAAGGGGGTATATGATTGTTTAACTACATACTCTGTTACTGTGAAATCTGGGGTTCTACAAGAGTGAATTATTTGTGTGAGTTAGAGATTGTGATATTGTAAAAATGAGGTTAGGAGAAAGAAAATTTGAGGAATACAATACATGTGCTGTGAAATGAGGGCATGATGACAATGTGTGAGGGTATGAGTTTACGAGTATATCTGGGAGAATAAAGAAATGGGAGTAAGGAAGGGAGAATGAAGGGATAAGAGTTTACAGAGACAAACCTGAAGATGTATGGTGTCGAGGCTAATGGGGCATGACGGGGTAAAAATTCATGTGTGTTTATGAGGGTAGGAGGTTGTAAGAGGCCAGAGTTCGAGATTCCTTTTCAAATCTTCTGCCTTATGAGGGGACATGAGCTAGGGAGTTTTGCCCCCCTTTTGAAGGTAAATGTAGGATCCACTGCTTCCTCATTAGATACTTCGGTCTCTATCTTTCTGTTTGTCAGAGACCTGCCAACAGTTGTGACCTACAGAGTTCTACTTCTCAGGTTCAGACTGAGTGAGGCTTCCCTGTTTCTCTGACAAGAACTGTCATTCTGCTAGGATTCTGCCTTCTCAAATGCATCCCTGCTCTGATACCCTTCCATTTTTTGACACTTGTCCTTTGCAAGAGTTCCCTGGAATCTCAAGACTTTGTTTTATGTAGATGTAATGAGCATTTCCCAGAGGAGAAATACAAGACCTTGTATTTTTGTGGTGGTCTGGGCATGGGCTGTACCAACTTAAATCTCCCATCTATCACGTTGTAGACAGGATATCTCAGCCAGACCTCACAGCCATGCTTCCATCTCCCTTCCCCACTCTCCGACCCTAGCTTGAGTTTAGACATCTCCACTTACAAGGATTCTTGTGCTCCGAGGAGAAGGAGGAAAAATAATTGGACCTGAAACTGGTTTTCTGCTCTTTCTGTGGAATACCACCAGGCTGTGTATCATCCTTCTGCATCGTCCAGATTTCTGTCAGATTAAATGGAAATTAAAGACATATGTACAATATTTTACCCATCTGTCAGATCTTGATAGCGCACCCTGTTCTGGACACTCATGGAGACCACAGTCTATTTCCTGGCCAAAGCTCCAAAATATAAGTATTTAATAATTTTTAGTTTTACCCAGGTGTCAATGGCTGGATGGACACTATGTACATATTTGTCATAATGAAGCTACTTGTAGTGTGTATCTTGGAACTATGATGTCACATAGAGTACAGTTAATATGATATTTTAATATTTATTTAGCTGACTATACATATGTCATTGTGTTTAACATATTTCATGAAATTTATGGAACACTGAATATTCCCCCAGCCCCCAAGATTTTGGACTGGATTTCTAGGTATTCTCAGACTCCACTGCACTGATCTGCCTTGGCTTTCCCATTCTGCCTTTCTCCTTGCCAGCACAAGAGGGCATCTGTAAAGAGGAGTCACAGGAGAAATATTCTGATTCAGAGGTTTCATCTCCTGAGTCATGGACCAGCATGCTGTCCTCTGAAGTGTACCCAGATTGTAAATCATGTTTATACAAGTTTGAGATTTCTAGAAATTGGAACAAAGTTCAGAAAGATTTAGTGGGTGTTTGGTTCATTCATTCATTCATTCAACTGACAAATATTCTGAATTATGTGCTTAACTTTAGGAACAAACATGACCTATGACCTCTTGGAAAATAAAATCTATATCCTACTACAAACCCTAACATACATGTACACAGAAACATTTGTATTATCATTGGGTGTTGGGATTTGGATTAGACGTCCCCCATTTGGATTAGACTGCATACCATCCACTAATGCTGTATCCCTGATTGTGTCATAATTCATGAGATGATAGAACTATTGACTTCCGTTATTTTGCCAAACTTTTCTTCTGAAAATCCACTCATCTGGAGCCTAGACCTTCTCACAATCTAGTTCTTTGTTCCCAGGATTTAATTCTATACACCAAGGAACCAAAATTCCTGAGGAAACTGCAGAGCTCCATGTAGGGACAAGAGCTTACAGCTAAAACAGCACTTCTGAAAATCCACTCATCTGGAGCCTAGACCTTCTCACAATCTAGTTCTTTGTTCCCAGGGTGTAATTCTATACACCAAGGAACCAAAATTCCTGAGGAAACTGCAGAGCTCCATGTAGGGACAAGAGTTTAGAGCTAAAACAGTGGTTTCCATTCTGCTCTCTTCCTACCACTCTTCTCCCCAGTATACAACTCCCTCCTCCCAACACACACACACAGGAATACTTATTTTGTCCTGAACAGTTATCTCTAGCCTGGGCAGGGAACTGGTGTACTTCAGTATGCTGTTCTTATATCTGGATCTTGCCCTCAAGTCTCCTCATTCCCACCAACTTTGGTTAAGATTTTTGGTACAGTTTGCCTTCTTCTACATTTTTCACACTTTCACTTTCTTCATCCCACATCCTAAAGATTCACAACCTCAAAGAAAACAATTGGTAAATGTTTTTTTAAAGAACTAAATATTTATAATTTTATTATGTTACTGTCCCCATTTCAAATGTTAATGAAGCCCACCAATATCATTTAACTGTTCAAAATTATCAAGATATCGTGAATATGTGTGGCATGTGTATTATGCACACATTTCAGTAAAAAAATTTTTTTTCCCTTTTTTGTCTTTTTTACTGACCAGTAACAGGATCACAACCCTCGGCGTTGCGCCTGCACCACGCTCAGCCAGTGAGCAGGAACCGGTCTCCACATGGGATCCGAACCCTCGACTGGAGCGCCGCCGCGCTCCCAAGCGGCGCACTCTCTAGTGCGCCACCGGGCTGCCCTTCAGTAAAATTTTGTGTGGTGAATGCAGTGTGCTTGGTGTGTACAAATTCATAACATGTTGTTTAAAATTGGGTTAGAATTTAATGTGTGATTGATTTGGTGTTTGCAAATGGGAATATGGGGTTAGTTTTGTTTGAGTGGGAATTGTACGTGTGTTTTATGTCTGTGTTTTAGTTGGAAACATATCTATTCATGTCCATTGCGCCCATTTCATGTCCTGTGATTATGGATTTGTGTATTTTGTTGTTTATTGTTATATGGTTTTGCTGTGCAATGTAATCAGTGGGAATATTCTCTAGCCAGGAAAGAGGCTTTGAATGTTATAACCACAAAGAAATGATAAATGTTTAGGTGATAGATATGCTAACTATTCTGATTAGATCATTATACAATATATGCGTGTACTGAAATAACAAACTGTACCTCATAAACATGTACAATCTAAAATAAATTAAAAATTTGGGGTGTGGTGTGTTTTTGAGAGGCAAATAATCAGATCTAGTACATGGTAAGTGGGCAGTTATGTTAGATATTAATATTTATCATCCTCTGGCTTATTTATGTTTTTTTGTTTGTTTGTTTGTTTGTTTGTTTGTTTAAAGATGACCGGTAAGGGGATCTTAACCCTTGGCTTGGTGTTGTCAGCACCAGGCTCAGCCAGTGAGCGAACCGGCCATCCCTATATGGGATCCGAACCCGCGGCCTTGGTGTTATCAGCACCGCACTCTCCCGAGTGAGCCACGGGCCGGCCCCAGGCTTATTTATGTTTTATGTGTGTATACGCAAACAGGTGTGAGTATGTGTTTTGCATGTCTCATAGTTTACACTCAATAATGTCTTTGAATATTCACTAATGTTATTGAAGGCAGCATGAAGACAGCCTCACTGTCCAGGTCTTTCTCCAAGTGACTATCAAAATATGCAGAGCCCCCAAACTTTGCTGGAAATATCAGATTCTCCTCAGGAGTATAAGCCACGGTTTGGAACTTTGGTGTTGGCTCCAGTCTGTCCCCCTCCCACCACAGAGCAACTGTCTTCCTCATAAGAGTAACTTGTTTACTGTTAATCTCCATGGCAACCACAGCTATCTGGTTTCTTACTTTCCAGAAAGAGCAAAACCCCATCTCCTTGATTCAACCATCATAGCTAAATGGTGTTTACTTTCCAGAAAGAGCCAAACCCCATCTCCTTGATTCAACCATCATAGCTAAATGGTGTTGTGTGTGTGTGTGTGTGTGTGTGTGTGTGATTTCTTTCTTACATTTTACATAGGAGCCCCACATTTACATCTTTATAGTCTGAAACAAAACAATCCTTTTTAACCACTGAGTAAATCCGTTATGACTTAATGTTTCCATCCCTGTGCAAGTAGTATTTAGGTGCTCAAACTTGCTTTTTCAATGTTTCCCTCCCCTCTGTGAGCCACACATTCTTCATTAAGGAGAAAAGTTATAATAACATCATTTACTTCCTCAATAACCTCCGAAGTCAAATAAAGAGAAATGCATTTTTTAAGAAAAATTAGTCTAGACTAACCAATCACTGTGTTTGTGTCAGAGTCATGCAGAATGACTTTATATAGGTAGTATGGGTCCTAAGACCCTCTCAGATTACCTGGGCCCTTAGGGAGAGCAGCGTACATGCATACATCTCTCTCGCACCCTCCTTCAGTCACTTCCCCTCTCTCTCTTTTTCTCTCTCTCCTCTTCTCCTCTACCACATCTAGGAATCCTAGCTTCCTCTTTTTAGGAGGCAATTCCTGCTTATCTTATTCCCCGAGAATATACTAACTCATACCTCTTGACATCTGTGTAGTTTGGGGGGAGTATGTGCTTTTCAGATGTTTTCTTTTCTGTTTCCACTTCATAATTCAACTCTTTGGAGAGTTACTCAAATCAGGTAGCTTTCTTTCTGAATCTCTTCTCTCAGAGAGACAGTTGATGAAGGCAGACAATGAAATTTGTACATTCAAGAACAACAAATCACTCAATAGGCTATCTCTTCACCAAATCACTGTCCTGACTAGTGCTCAGCATGTCATCAGGTCTGTTACAAGTCATCACTAAGGCCTCAGCAGTACATTGTGACCTATGGATGACATCAGCACATTCTAAGGACTCAGCTAGTAGTTATAGGACTGCAAGATTGCTACAACCCACTGCCTGTGGTGATTCCTTTTATACATTGCAAAGTCTGTCTTTAACTTGAATTTCTATATTTTGCATTTAACACCAAAACTAGAGGATAGATGACTTGTATTAAACAAAGGAAATTCTTTAATATGTCTGGGAATACTGCATTACAAAATCTCTCTGGTGGAAATGATAAGGCAGTACTTGACAGTATTAGGATTAGAACCATGCTTGTCTCATGCAAATAATAAATATGTCTTAGTTGTACTATTTTACTTATGTATAAACATAAATATGTGAAATGTATGTTGGTACACAGATGTGTATTTGAGAACATGTCATAAATTCATACAATAACATTTACTGAATTTCCTCTGCTATTGACAATATATCTTCACAAAGAGACATGTCTCTTTTGCCACTCTTTCTCATCACTTTCCCATTAGTTTGGAAGAAGTGATAACCTTTGGCTTTACAACTCCTGGCCCTTGTCAGGAATTCTGCTTTTCTCAAGCCTGAAGGTCTCACTCTCCAGGCTTCTATTTCAGGCCCCAGACTATGTCTTCTGAAAACACCTGGGTCTTGTATTGGACTTGAACTCTGGGGCAGCTCCATTCTTCCTCCGACCTGCCACAGACCACACCTCATCTCTTAGGGTCAATATGTGTTTACTCTCAATGTTAGTAATTATCATAAGAACCAGGCAATAACCTAGCCCCCTTCAGTCTGGAAATATCAGATTCTCTTCAGGCTTGGTGTTATCAGCACCGCACTCTACCGAGTGAGCCACGGGGCAGCCTAGGAATTCTGTTTTTCTCAAGTCTGAAGGTCTCACTCTCCAGGCTTCTATTTCAGGCCCCGGGCTATGCCTTCTGAAAACACCTGGGTCTTTATAGGACTTGAACTCTGGGGCAGCTCCATTCTTCCACCCACCCACCACAGAACACACCTCATCTCTTAGGGTCAATATGTGTTTACTTCCAATGTTAGTAATTATCGTAAGAACCAGGCCATGACCCAGCCCCCTTCAGTCCTTTACCTGCAATAGGCCCTGCCTCTTGGATGTTCCCCTCACACATCATGGCCACTGAATGACAGGCACATTTATCAAGAAATTTTCAGCTTTGTTAGCTATCAGAAAAAAGTAAAATTAAAGCAAAAATTAGATACTACCTTTCATGTATCAAATTGGTAAAAATTAGAGGGTCAAACTATACCAAATGATTATAGAGGTTATGGATGAAAGGGGGAATCTTTATAAACTAAAATCAAGTATTGACCTATGTAGCCATGTTGGAGAACAATCGGGCAACATTTTATAAAATGAAATAAGCATGTAACCGATGGCTTTATAATCTCACTCTATAAAGGGATATTTACAAGTATGATATTCCCCGTATTATTTATGCTATCAGGGAGTTGGAATTTTTAGTTTCTAACTCAAGAAGAAAGGATAAATTATGGTAGGTACAAACTATAGAATTAATTTCCAAGAAGAAGTCAAGTCAACTAAAATATATGTCTATGGGGAGGAGCAACAGGAAGGGACTGGTGATTAGAGATAAAAGAGAAAATATAACTCAATGAAGTAATCAAAAGTGTTTTCTTTAACAGGCTAATGACTGAGGGTATTATTAATTCAATAGTCTATAATTTTTAAACTGGAAAAAAATGAATAATTTCCTCCCAAAGTAAAAATGGCTCTGATTGGGTCTAGATCTAAGAGAACAGATTGTTCTTACTGTATTGGTTTTCTGTTGCTATAGCAAATTACTGCTAATTTAGTGGCTTAAAATATAAATTTATTATAGTTCTGGAGATCAGAAGTACAATATGAGCCTTGAGTCCTCAAATCAAGGTGTTGGCAGGGCTGGTTCAGTCTGGCAGCTCTCTGGGAGAATCGGTCCCTTGCCTTTCCCAGGTTCCAGAGGCTGCCTGCACCCCCTCGCTCGTGTTCACTTCCTTCATCTGCAGAACGTGTCACTCCAACATCTGCTTCCACTGTTATACCTTCATTCTGACTGGCACTCTCTTGGCTCCCTAATAAACACCCTGTGGTTACATTGTTTTCACTCACATAATCCAAAATAATCTTCCCATTTCAAAATCCTTAACTTAATCCCATCTGCAAAGTCTTTTTTACCATGGAAGGTAACATATTCATAGGTTCCAGGGATTAGGAGGTTGATGTTTTTGGGGGGAGGAGAGGGAGTGTGCATTTTTCAGCCTACCACACCAGGACAAAAACAGAGTATGAGAGAGAATTCACCTATAGTAAAATATAGTGATCTGAGAATAGAAATTCCAAAGTAAGCAAAATCAATAGACAATGGCACAGCAACTATGTAAACATTGACTAAAACAAAGCAGTATGAAATAAAAAAACAAAAACTCCAGTTTGAGATGAAACATAACAAAAGGAACAGAAAGACAACACATGAAAATTACTCATGCCATAGAACTTTGGAAACGAGAT
>NW_007732064.1:84693-112932 GCF_000696425.1 Galeopterus variegatus | reverse complement strand
GGGGGGGGGGTAGAAGCTATAACAACTACAACTCCTTGAAGTTGATACGACAAGCAAACATAAAGGACATTGTTGGGTGGGAGGAAGGAGAGGGAGGAGGAAAATGAATAAATAAATAAATAAATAAATAAATAAATAAATAAATAAATAAATAAATAAATAAATAAATAAATAAATAAATAAATAAATAAATAAATAAATAAATAAATAAATAAATAAATAAATAAATAAATAAATAAATAAATAAATAAATAAATAAATAAATAAATAAATAAATAAATAAATAAATAAATAAATAAATAAATAAATAAATAAATAAATAAATAAATAAATAAATAAATAAATAAATAAATAAATAAATAAATAAATAAATAAATAAATAAATAAATAAATAAATAAATAAATAATCTATCTGACTTCCTTATTCATTGAAGTCTCTGGTAAAGTCTCTGGGTCTCATGGTGTTCTACAAGGTTAAATCTTTGGTCACAGGTTTGATTAAAACATGAAATGTACTGATCTAATTTCAGAAAATGATTGAGGACAAGTTATAGAAATTCATAATCCCAGTTATATTCTTGACATTAGATGATAAACAAAATTCTTCATGCGTCCCAGGAGAAGAAGCAAGTAACTTATAAGTGCTAAACTTAAGCTATCCTTCCAGTTCTATAAAGCAATATCTATTGCTTGAAAATAGTTGAGTAGTGTCTGCAGGTGTTGAAAGAAAGTGTAATTCTGAAATATTATTTACAGCCAAGTTGTTATTCAAGTGTAAAAAGCAACTGGCAGACATCATCAAATGTGTGTCAAAAGTTATTCAGGGAATACGTGTATCACAGGAGCCCTTCTTTAAAAAGTCACTTAACCTTGTAAGACAGCCAACTAAAAAATAAGGGAAATGTCATGAAAAAGATGAGTGCAACCTTTAATGCCAGAAGATAGTAGAAGATTAACAGTACACATCTGGGGGCGGAGGTAGAAGTGGGATGGGTGGGAACTGATCGATCCAGTTGATCCAGTGAATAAGGTTGGGGCTGCAGGGCCTTCAGGTAGGGTCTACATCTACTGTTGCAGACTCTTCTGTCATCCTGTTCTGTCTTCCATGTGCAACGACATTTACCTAAATTCCAATGTTATCTCTGCATGATGGTTGCTCAATCTATTCTTTCTGTTTTGAAAACTCACATAAGATCCTGAGCTTAATTGTTATTGTATTTGGTGCAGCATGTGGTTGATCAACTTTAAAGTTTTTCAGGTCACGAATTTCAATGTATACATTTCTGTATGCCCAGTCTAGCATGGTATCCTCTTACAAACAAGAAAAACCATACATGGATAATCATAAAATTTCAACAGCAAACAGAATTTTTAATATGCAGTTTATATCAACCTTACTTGAAAATGCATCTAAAAAAGTTAGCTTGACAACAAAATTCAACCAACCAAAATTGATTTAATAAAAAACATATCTGCTATGAATATGGTAAAAGAACCGGGAATGAGTACCAAATCCATTTATATATTTAAAAAAGACAAAACAAGTATAAAGATTACAGTTACAGAAGAGAAGACAAATTTTAGAAATTTTTTAAAAGTAGAAATAGCCAGAAAAATCAGGAGATAAGGACAGAGACAGAGGTAAAAATGTGTTAATTTCTTTATCTTTAATGTAAGGACTTAATTGACACTACCTAAAAATAAAACTTAAAATTATATCCATCTCAATATTTTTAATCTTTATTCTAAATTACAAAGGGTGTTTTAAGTATTAATAAACGTTTATGAAACATTTAAAGTTTAATGATACTGTTAGATTCACTTCAACTTCATTTTTCCTGATAAATTCAAGTATTACAAAATTTAATATATTAAATAACTATAGTATGATTCAATTTCTGCAAAATAACTTGTTTCTCCTTCCATTTATCCATTCATCTATACATACATTTATTTTTCACAACTTTACTGTGCTATAACTGATATGCAAAAAACCCTGCACATTTTTAATGTATACAATGTGATGATTTTCATACATTCATTCATCCTCCTATTTATATATAGGCATAGATGCAGATATTCATTTGAGATGACATCCAATTAATGATGAAAATGGTTACAATTGGGGCCGGCCCAGTGGCGCACTCGGTAGAGGGCGGCGCTCCCGCCGAGGGTTCGGATCCCATATAGAGACCGGTCCGCTCACTGGCTGAGCGCGGGGCGGGCGCAACACCGAGGGTTGTGATCCCATTACCGGTCACAAAAAAAGACAAAAAGGAAAATGGTTACAGTCGAGTAGTGAACCCTGGAGAAATTTTTAAACTTGTAATATTTAATAACTTTAGAATCAGTTATACAAAAACATTAAGTTAGTGCTAAAAGTAAATCAAATAATATTAATCTGGAGGAAATTTTTTTTTTTTTTTTTTTTTTTGTGACCGGTAAGGGGATTGTAACCCTTGGCTTGGTGTCGCCCGGCACCATGCTCAGCCAGTGAGCGCACCAGCCATCCCTATACAGGATCCGAACCCGCGGCCTCAGCGCTCCCAGTGCCGCACTCTCCCGAGTGAGCCACGGGGTCGGCCCTGGAGGAAATATTTTGAAAACTTTTGTATAATTAGCTTAGCATTTGTTTCTCTGAGTACCTCCTTTTTTTTTTTTTAAAGATGACCGGTAAGGGGATCTCAACCCTCGGCTTGGTGTTGTCAGCACCATGCTCAGCCAGTGAGCAAACCGGCCATCCCTATATAGGATCCGAACCCGTGGCCTTGGTGTTATCAGCACCGCACTCTACCGAGTGAGCCACGGGCCGGCCTTGAGTACCTCCTTTTTAAAGTAGCTTTGCTAAATAATGTCATCACATCTCCAAAAGTTTCTGATTTTTTAAAGGAGTAGAAAAGTCCTGATGAAAACTTTTATGTGACTTTCCTCTCACAAACAAGATGGAATTTATGTGATAACTGACTAGATTATAATTATGTAAGTATCAACCAGAAATGATCAATAAAAGCACAGAAACACATTCAATAACATTACTGACCTACTCAATCTGCTACACTACCCAGTGTTGTGAAATGCATAAGAATATAACTACATAACATGACTGCCCAGTGAGGTACGCTGTCCTGAAGACATTATCACAGGTCAAGGTCACCAATTCTCAAGACAGGGAGACAAATGTTCTTCTCCCAGTAAAGGAGCAGCAGGTGAAATGATACTTGTCTAATATTGCCCACTTTTTGGAAAGCATTTCCAAATTTTTTTTTTTTTTTTTTTTTTTNGTCTGCTCGGTCGGGCCGTGTCCTTTTTTTATCTATAAAAAAAGACAAAACGAGTGTAAAGAGTACAGTTACAGAAGAGAAGACAAATTTTAGAAATTTTTACAAAGTGGAAATAGCTACAAAGATCAGGAGACAGGGACAGAGACAGAGGTAAGAATGTGTTAATTTATTTATCTTTAATGTCAGGATTTAATTGATACTGCCTAAAAGTAAAACTTAAAATTATATCCATCTCAATATTTTTAATCCTTATTCTTAATTAAAGGGTATTTTAAGTATTAATAAACTTGTGTTTGTGAAGTATTTAGTTTAATGACACTGTTAGATTCATTTCAATTTTATTTTTCCTTGATAAACTCAAGTGTTACAAAATTTAATGTATTAGTTAAATAACTATAGTATGATTCAGTTTCTGCAGAATAACTTCCGTTTCTCCTTCCATTTATCCATTCATCTATACATACATTTATTTTTAGCAACTTTATTGTGGTATAACTGATATGCAAAACCTGCACATTTTCAATATACACAATTAGATGATTTTCATCCATTCATTCACTATCCTCCTATTTATATATAGGCATGGATTCAGATATTCAGCTGAGATGATATCCAACTAATGATGAAAATGGTGACAGTCGAGTAGTGAATGGAGAAATTTTTAAACTTGTAATATTTAGTAACTTTAGAATCAGTTATACAAAAACACTAAATTAGTGCTAAAAGTAAATAAGATAATATAAATCTGGGGGAAATATTTTGAAAACTTTTGTATAATTAGCTTAGCATTTGTTTCTCTGAATACCTCCTTTTTTAAGTATCTCTGCTAATTAATGTCATCACATCTCCAAAAGTTTCTGATTTTTTAAAGGAGTAGAAAAGTACTGATGAAAACTTTTATGTGACTTTCCTCTCACAAACAAGATGGAATTTATGTGATAACTGACTAGATTATAATTATGTAAGTATCAACCAGAAATGATCAATAAAAGCACAGAAACACATTCAATAACATTACTGACCTACTCAATCTGCTACACTACCTACCCAGTGTTGTAAAATGCATAAGAATATAACTACATAATATGACTGCCCAGTGAGGTACCCCGTCCTGAAGACATGTGGGTCCCCCAGATGACTGTGGGTTTGAGGATGACTTGTGCTTCTTCCAGGCTGTTTTAGGAAAGCTCTGTAACTCGTGTCCTAGAAGTAAAGCACTTTGCTCATCCCAAGCTGATTTCTTAGAGGATTTTTTCACAGTTGCTTGTTGAGAGAGGTACTGAAAACAGACTCCTCATCACCTGAGCTGCTTCCCTTCTCCTTTGGTGAGAGAATAAGTTTCATCTTTAAACCATCAGGCTCACAAAGAGTCAGTGTCTCTGTGTTCACATAGAGCGTTTTCATTTTTTTGGATTTGTGGCAGCCACCATCCTCCAGGGCTAGTTCCCCATGGCTCCCACTTACTTTCTTCCTGTGGTGTCCCTTTTACTCTCTGAATGGGTTGAAGAGCTAGAGGATTTCTCCCTTGTCTTTTTGGAGGACTTGGAAGCTGATGCCGGTGGGGAAGTGACAGCTCTTAATAGACCCATAGCTGTATCAGCAGATTGCGGGCTGGACTTTTTTTTCTTCTGTGACAATTTCAAAGACAAAATGTCTGATGTATCACAAATGAAGACTGTTCTTCTATGCTGAATCCTCCAAAATTCCAATCCTCCCCCTTTCTGCTCCTTCACACTGGTTTATGGGCACTCAGAACAAGAACCACTGTCCTCCATAGTAGTAATCACCAGGGGAGGCTTCCTCTTTGTCTGGCTACTGCTAAACTATGGCTAAGGCCTAGAATCCTCACAACGCCAAGCGGGTGCAGCGCCGAGGGTTGCGATCCCGTTGCCGGTACCGGTCCGGTATGGGCGCGACACTGAGGGTTGCAGTCCCTTGCCGGACACGAAAAAAGACAAAAAAAGGAAAAAAAAAAAAAAAAAAAGAAATGGACAGCTACAATTACTGATAAAGTTGATCTGAGTCAATGATAAATTGTCTCCAACTGAATTTTTAGTAGGAAAAAAAAAATCTCCAAGAAATAAGATGTCCACCAAAATGTAAACCCGAAAAGGGCAGGGTCTATAAGCTTCCTTGTTAACTGCTATATCTTTGGTGTCAGCAACAGTCATAAACATTTGAGATTATTGAACAAAGTTATATATAAATCTATAAATGGATAAAGATGAAAGAATTCATATAGTCCAAAGTGTGTTGAGCTTTTCTCTAACTTTAATTAGTTAAATTACATTAGGAGAAGAAACAATGGATCTCATAATAGGACATATTTGCATATTTTAGCATAAGAACACAATTAATATACATTATTTCATTTCTTCTTGTGACAGAGTGAATATTAGTCATAATTTATAAAGAGGAAAGGTTAAGGAAAGCCTCAAACAGTTAAACAATCCTCTTGGTCATATGACTAGCATGTGTGAAAAGAATGTCTATACTAAATTCAGAAATGAAGCTGAATTGGTCTTACCTCAACCTAGGAGAAGTTGCATTGTTTTGAAGGCTATTATCAATAACACAGGATAAGCTTACTACAGCCAATACTTATCAGGTTAATGTAACAGTGGAAATTCTGACTTAATGAACTAGCTCTGGAATTTTTAATGATGCTTAACTTTTTAACATTCTCAAAGAGCTGATTTTACAAAGTCAAGGACACTGACTAGTATAATGCTTGCTTGGTGCCAGCTCTCAAGAGGCACCGTCTGTAGGCTCCATCTGCATAACAAGAGGATATTCCTATGACATAAAGCAGTTGGTACCTTTTTTTTCCTGTTCATTATTTCATGTTAAAATTTGCCTTTTAATATTAAACACTTTTAAAATAATAAGTGTGTCTACTTTGTTTTTGTGTCTCAAGTATCATATTGTACTTCCGAAAAATTACACATTCGTACATACAAATAGCCAAACAAGCCAGCTTACTGAGGGGTTTGTGTTTTAATTGTAGGTGAAGCATATTAGAAACTACAGATGTGTTGTAGAAAAGTATTCATTTTAAATGTTGACTACTCGAATTCAAAACAAGGTATATTAAATTCTTTGTCTGCCTATTTTTAACTGCTTTTTTTCTTCGCAGTAAAATAGGCAAAGTTTATTAAATCATTCTTCTTTATAACACCCTGCATTTCCTGTTTTTATTTTTATTAGTAAGACTTTGCTAATATAACAAGAATTCTCTCTCTTTGCTGTCTTGTAGTGTCTTTAGATTATATATGCTGGTGTTGTCTGTATATGTAATGATCATATAATAGCATAAAGCTGCAAAGGATTTCCGAAAGGCAGGCAGGCAATTTTGTAAATTAAAAATTTCATTTTTCCTATAGTTCTTGTGCTGCAGGCCCCAAAGTATACAAACAAGGGATCTCACTCACTAATGGATATAGGCAGTTATATTTTTAGAGGAAAGTGAATAATGATTAGCATTTCTTCACTGTGAAAGATGCATATTGCATATCAAAGACTTGACAGATGTACATGTGCTAATAGAAGTGTAATCTAAGAACCTCAAAGGAAAGGAGGCATACTCTATGACCTTAAACATGATTTGTATTTTTTGTATTTCTATTGTATTTACTAAAAATCCCCAGCAATACTATAGATTGTGAATGTCTAACCTGATTGTGAACTATAGGACAGAGTTTCAGTCTTCTGTTGCTTTGGGGAACCTAAATGCATATCAGATGAATATCAATAAATGTTCCTTTCTGATGGTCAAATACGGATTTTTTCCCTCATAATACTTCTTCCATAGGTAATAAACCTGGAACTCACTTAAACATGATTACTAGATGATTCTGTTGAATGAGTTTTGTTTTGTTTTGTTTCTCTCCTGATCTTTCCATTCTACATTTCTACTATTTCTCATCTTTATTTCATACTTTCCCAAATCAGCGCTCTCCTCTCTCTCTCTCTCTCTCTCTCTCTCTCTCACACACACACACACACAAACACACAAACACACATGCACAGACACATACACACACTCCTCCAATTATTTGTGTATCAGATACAGATCTTTGTTCACAGACTTAAGTGTGTAAAAAATCATATTTATTTTGTTTCTCTATGACTATGTTTCCTATTTCCAAGAGGAGCATCTAAAGTCTAGTAACTTACTTAGTGCCAAGAACCGGGGTGAGGAGCTCGTCACCCTAATATGGCATTTTTCTTATTCTAAATTTGTGCCAGTCTTCCCTATTTCTGAATTCCTAAAAAAGAAACTGGAGAGGTTTCATTTCACACTTTGAAATCTACAGTTCGTCAAGTAATTTTACAAAAGTTGTATTATCTTTATGCCCAAATCAAACATATACAGCAAAAGAAACATTGTAGGACAATCTTACTTACAAAATTTTAGGCAAAATTCCTAGTAAATACTAACAAACTAAATCCAGAAATGTAGAAAAAAGAACTTGGGGAATTAAGAACCAAATGCAATTTAATCACAGCAACATAATGGATGTTTTAAGTTTGGGAAATTCCTTTATGTAATTCACTAAAATGTGCAGTAAAAGATCAAAGTCAAACAATCATCTTAATAGATGCACAAAACAATTTTGGTAAGAGTTTAATGATTCATGATTTAAAAAAAGAAAAAGAAGTCTTAGTGAATAAGTAAGCAATTTAATTTCTTTAATGTTATAAAGAATATGTCAAAAAAATAAAAAAGATAATGTTATATATAATGGTGAAATGTCAGAAGATATTTCTTAAAAGTTAGGAGCAAGGTATGCATATTATCATTATCTTTAAGGTTGTACTAGAAAACACAGGTAACACAGTAAGGCAGAGAAAAAGAATTTANTGAAGACATTATCACAGGTCAAGGTCACCAATTCTCAAGACAGGGAGACAAATGTTCTTCTTCCAGAAAAGGAGCAGCAGGTGAAATGATATTCGTCTAATATTGGCCACTTTTTGGAAAGCATTTCCAAACTTTTTTTTTTTTTTTTTTAACATAGGCCCTCTCATGGTAACTCAGGCCATGGTACAAACTCTTTCTTGGAAATGGACAGCTACAATTATTGATAAAGTTGATCTGAGTCAATGATAAATTGTCTCCAACTGAATTTTTAGTAGGAAAAAAAAAAAATCTCTAAGAAACAAGATGTCCACCAAAATGTAAACCCGAAAAGGGCAGGGTCTATAAGCTTCCTTGTTAACTGCTATATCCTTGGTGTCGGCAACAGTCATAAACATTTAAGATTATTGAACAAAGTTACATATAAATCTATAAATGGATAAAGATGAAAGAATTCATGTAGTCCAAAGTGTGTTGAGCTTTTCTCTAACTTTAATTAGTTAAATTACATTAGGAGAAGAAACAATGGATCTCATAATAGGACATATTTACATATTTTAGCATAAGAACACATTTAATATACATTATTTCATTTCTTCTTGTGACAGAGTGAATATTAGTCAATTTATAAAGAGGAAAGGTTAAGGAAAGCCTCAGACAATCCTCTTGGTCATATGAGTAGCATGTGTGAAAAGAATGTCTATACTAAATTCAGAAATGAAGCTGAATTGGTCTTACCTCGACCTAGGAGAAGTTGCATTCTGTTTTGAAGGCTATTATCAATAACACAGGATAAGCTTACTATAGCCAATACTTAATTGGGTTAATGTAACAGTGGAAATTCTGACTTAACGAACTAGCTCTGGAATTTTTAATGATGCTTAACTTTTTAACATTCTCAAAGAGCTGATTTTACAAAGTCAAAGACACTGACTAGAATAATGCTTGCTTGGTGCCAGCTCTCAAGAGGCACCGTCTGTAGGCTCCATCTGCATAACAAGAGGATATTCCTATGACATAAAGCAGTTGGTACCTTTTTTTTCCTGTTCGTTATTTCATGTGAAAATTTGCCTTTTAATATTAAACACTTTTAAAATAATAAGTGTGTCTACTTTGTTTTTGTGTCTCAAGTATCATATTGTACTTCCTAAAAATTACACATTCATACATACAAATAGCCAAACAAGCTCGCTTACCGAGGGATTTGTGTTTTAATTGTAGGTGAAGCATATTAGAAACTACAGATGTGTTGTAGAAAAGTATTCATTTTAAATGTTAACTACTAGAATTCAAAACAAGGTATATTAAATTCTTTGTCTGCCTATTTTTAACTGCTTTTTTTCTTTGTAGTAAAATAGGCAAAGTTTATTAAATCCTTCTTCTATATAACACCCTACATTTCCTGTTTTTATTTTTATTAGTAAGACTTTGCTAATATAACAAGAATTCTCTCTCTTTGCTCTCTTGTAGTATCTTTATATTATATATGCTGGTGTTGTCTGTATATGTAATGATCATATAATAGCATAAAGCTGCAAAGGATTTCCAAAAGCCAGGCAATTTTGTAAATTAAAAATTTCATTTTTTTTATAGTTCTTGTGCTGCAGGCCCCAAAGTATACAAATATAGTTCTTGTGCTGCAGGCCCCAAAGTATACAAACAAGGGATCTCACTCACTAATGGATATAGGCAGTTATATTTTTAGAGAAAAGTGAATAATGATTAGCATTACTTCACTGTGAAAGATGCATATTGCATATCAAAGACTTGACAGATGTACATGTGCTAATAGAAGTGTAATCAAAGAACCTCAAAGGAAAGGAAGCATACTCTATGACCTTAAAACATGATTTGTATTTGTTGTATTTCTATTGTATTTACTAAAAATTCCCAGCAAGACTATAGATTGTGAATGTCTAACCTGATTGTGAACTATAGGACAGAGTTTCAGTCTTCTGTTGCTTTGGGAAACCTAAATGCATATCAGATGAATATCCACAAATGTTCCTTTCTGATGGTCAAATACAGATGTTTTGCCAAGGTGACTAATTACTGGTGGAAAATCAAGAATATTTCCTGCACATCTATTACTCTTCAAGGAGAGTATATAATGAGAATATGATAGATTAGCTGATGTAATGATTTTAATAATGTATGGAATTTTTAACGTTATGCCTACTGTATTCTTTGTTATAATTATTACATATTTCTGTTTTTTAGCTTTTGAACATATTTTCCTGTCAAAGGGACACAGCTTGTTTCTCTTTCTTTCATCAGTCTTTCCTTCCTTTCCTCTTTCTTCCTTCATTAAATAATTCACAGTATAGATTTCAAAGCAATAACTTCCTTCGATTTTCTCATTTTATTTCATGACTACTTTTTAGCAAACCAGCTAAAACAAATAACTGCAAAGTCATTGAGATTTGACCAGGTGGAAATTCAAAGAAAGAATTAATAATAGATTTTTGCCAGAGTGTTAAAAGGGCAAAAACCCATAATTTAAAAATAACATATTTAACCAAAAGTAGTAAGTTAATTCTTTGAGAGTTCTATTCAAGGGTAGAGGAATAACTTAAAGATGTTCTCATGCAATGTCTCCCCCAGCATGATATCATGATAACCTATCCTAGGTTTTCTTTTTTTCCATCATAATACTTCTTCCATAGGTAATAAACCCAGAACTCATGTAAACATGATTACTGGATGATTCTGTTAAATGAATTTTTTTTTTTCTCACCTGATCTTTCCATTCTACATTTGTACTATTTCTCATCTTTATTCCATACTTTCCCAAATCAGCGCTCTCTCCCCTCTCTCTCCCTCATACACACACACACACAGAGACACATACACATACTCGTTCAATTATTTGTGTATCAGATACAGATCTTAGTTCACAGACTTAAGTGCGCAAAAAAAAAATCATATTTATTTTGTTTCTCTATGACTATGTTTCCTATTTCCAGAGGCAGCATCTAAAGTCTAATACCTTACTTAGTACCAAGAACTGGGGTGAGGAACATGTCACCCTTATTTGGCATTATTCTTATTCCAGATTTGTGCCAGTCTTCCCTATTTCTGAATTCCTAAAAAAGAAACTGGAGGGGTTTCATTTCACACTTTGAAATCTACAGTTCTTCAAGTAATTTTACAAAAACTATATTATCTTTATGCCCAAATCAAACATATACAGCAAAAGAAACATTGTCAGACAATTTTACTTACAAACTTTTAGGCAAAATTCTTAATAAATACTAACGAACTAAATCCAGAAATGTAGAAAAAAGAATTCAGGGAAATAAGAACCAAGTGCAATTTAATCACAGCAACATAATGGATGTTTTAACTTTGGGGAATTCCTTTATGTAATTCACTAAAATGTGCAGTAAAAGATCAAAGTCAAACAATCATCTTGATAGATGCACAAAACAATTTTGGTAAGAGTTTAATGATTCATGATTTTAAAAAAGAAAAAGAAGTCTTAGTGAATAAGTAAGCAATTTAATTTCTTTAATGTTATAAAGAATATCTGTCAAAAAATAAAAAAGATAATATATATAATGGTGAAATGTCAGAAGACATTTCTTAAAAGTGAAGAGCAAGTTATGCATATTATCGTTATCTTTAAGGTTGTACTAGAAAACACAGGTAACACAGTAAGGCAGAGAAAAAGAGAATTTAAGAGAGGTATTAATTTAAGGATAAGAATGCAACAGAAGTCCCATTGCTCACTAAATGTGTGATGTATTCATATGAAATCCAAGAGAATCTACTGACAACTTGTTACAATTAGTAAGTGACTTCCACTCTGTTTGAAAGTTTATCACAAAAAAAAATCAACCATTTTCCCTATAAGGCAGTAAGAAACATTTAGGAAATAGAAGTTTAAAGTTATAGAAAAAAGTAAAAACTGTAGAGTAACTGGGAATAAAACTAATAAAGTGTCATGAAATAATTTATTGAAAAAAATATAAAATGTTGTGGAAGGACATCAAAAAAGACTTAATATGTATGAATGGATTGGAAAACAATTCAATAAAAATGACAGTATTCATAAAATCAATCCTATCAAAATCTAAACTGGGTTTACCATAAAAACCTAAAAGCTAATCTTCGAATTTATAACTAAATTAATGAGAAGAAAGGAAAGCATATCCTACCAGGTATCAAATGTTTAATAAAGTTTTAAAAAAGATTTATAACACTTTAAAGCATACAGTTTGGGGATAATCAAATACAATAATGGGAGAAATAGAGTGCCTAGAAAGAGACATTGATATGTAGAAGCTTTGCATCTGAAAGCTGGTATTACAAATTAGCAATGCAAGGAAAACTAAAAGGAGGTGTCAGTAACTTGGGCAAACAGTGTTTCGACTGAATGCCTTAAGGCAGGAGACAAAAATAACTGTTCATAAACATAGCACTCTATATGGCAAGTTTGTTTCTCACAGGGGTCAAAGACAGCATTTCTAGAATTATTTTACATGTATTCCACCACTGAAAAAACAATTGATAATATTTGTGGTCTGGCTCCTCTTTGTTCTGTAAAGAAGATACACATAAGCAAGGAGGTGGGATGGAGGGAGGCTAGGACCCCCATTGAGGTGCTCAATTAGAGCTATCAGTAGGAGCTCATGTTTATCATGGATGTATGAGAAAACATCACAAAAAACCAAATTGAGGGTGTAGCGCTAAGGCTGGGTCTGGAGCTCACAGACCCCTTGAGCCGGTTCACAAACCCTTCACCTGCAGGTCTCTGAGCTGGGTAACTGACAAAAAGGTCCTTGGAGCCTTGGTTGAAGTAGGAATAGTCTTTACTCAGCACACACATCTGACAGCTAGGCAGTACAAAGTGAAACTCAGAAACTCCACTGCTACCGGCAAAGTCCAAAGGAAAACGGAGCAGCTGCCTGCAAAGTAAACATGTTCTATTTTTAGACGCGAGCTCTGCGGCCTTCACTAACTGAAGAACACACCATTGCAACAATACTAAAAAGATACATGGATGCACATGCCCACTAACTCCACGGTACAGCACATTTCTTGTAAGCAAGTTGTTATTTGGAGTCTTCTTTTTTGATATAGGCATTTATTGCTATAAACTTCCTTATTAGAACTGCTTTCAGTGTACTCCATAAATTCTGTCACACTGGGTTTTCATTTTCATTTGTCTCCAGGAATTTTTTGATCTCCTTCTTGATTTCTTCTTTGACCCATTTGTTGTTCAGGAGCATATTGTTTAATTTCATGTATTTGTATGGTTTCTAGCGTCCCTTTGATGTTAGTTTCTAGTTTTATTCCATTGTGGTCCGACTACGGTAGTTGATATGATTTGAATTTTTAAAAATTTGTTGAGACTTGTTTTGTGTCCTAACATGTCTCCTCTAGAGAATGTTCCATGTGCTGCAGAGAAGAATCTGTATTCTGTAGCTGTTGGGTGAAATGTTGCATATATGTTTGTTAGGTCCAATTGACCTAGAGCAGAGATTAATTCAGATGCTTCTGGTTAATTTTCTGTCTGGGTGATCTGTCCTTTGCTGAACGTGAGGTATCAAATCACCCAACTGTTACTGTGTGGCAGTCAGTCTGTCCCATTAGGTCCTATGGTAATTGCTTTATACAATGGGGTGCTCCAGATTTGGGTATGTATATATTCGGAATTGTTATATCCTCTTGTTGAATTGATACCTTTATCATCATATAATGAACTTCCTTATCTTTATTTATATATTTATTTATTAATATTTATTTGTACATATTTGTGGAGTACAGTGTGTTGTTTCAATACATGCATATACTGCACAATAATTCACTTATGGTTGGCTTAAAGTCTATTTTATCTGATGTAAGTAAAGCTACTTCTGCTTTTCTTTTGGTTTACATTTGCAAGAAATATCTTTCTCCATCCTTTCACTTTTAGCTGGTGTGAAAATATGGTCACTACACCTGCTCTGCGGTCAACCTGGAGTTCAGACACGTAAATAATTAATATAATGAGGTAAGTGATACAGTGGTGGCATTCGAAGTTTTTTGTGCACACAGATGAGGGATAATTAATTCTTTGGAGTGAAACTTGTGGTGGTCAAGTAAACTAAAAAGGGCACATTTGGTTGAAAGATCAGTGTTATTTATTATGGTTGGGATAACTGTAAAATATAGATTTGACTAATCAGTATCATTGTGGCAATGACTAATGTCAATAAAATTGTCAATATTGTGCTTTAAAGGGCTGCAATATGCTGAAGTAATGACCAAACATTAGTTATTAAACAACTGTTTGAGGATCCATGTGTGTGTGGCAGACTAATGTTTACTTCACGAAAAATAAAAATAAAAGAGAACTCCAAAATTGGACCCAAGTGCAGGCTCGATTGGAGAGTGAGGCCAGAACCAGTTCTAATAGCAAAAGTTAAGTCAATATGCATTGTTTAAAAGTGAATATTGACTGATCCCCTCATGACTTTCAAATAATGCAAAAGCAAAGTAACAATAGCTTGTCTTCAATGAACTGTCAGTAAGCCTAAAATTATCCATCGTGTTTCCCTTCACTTGTAAGGTTTATCTTCCCAAGTGTGTGGAAAACAGATTATAACTATCAAAGTGAGTAGAAATGAATCTTTTTAAAAATATATTTCTTTATTGAAGCATAATTAATTATGCATATTTTGGGGTACAGTGTTGACTACCATCACTTGTGTATAGCATGTGATGATCTAATCAATATTATTAGCATACTCATAATTACGAATCATAATTATTCTTTGGGCCCCTTACCCAATATCTTCCCAATCTCCCTCTTCCTCCCGCCCAACCTCTAGTAAATATAAATTTTTTCTATCCTGAAAGTTCAATATATTATTGTGTTATTTTCTTTCCTTCTCTTTCCTTCCTTCCTTCCTTCTTTTTTTTAGCACCCACTTATGAGTGACGATATGTGGTATTTCTCTTCCTGTGTCTGTCTTATTTCACTTAACGTAATTGTCCCCAAGCTCATCCATGTTGTTGTGAATGGCAGAATTTCATCCTTTTTTATGGCTCAGTAGTATACCACTGTGTATATTTTCCACATTTTTCTTATCCAGTTGTCCATCAACGGCCATTTAAGTTGGTTCCAACTATTGTAAACAGAGCTGTGATGAACATGGGAGTGCAGGTGTCCCTTCGACATGATGATTTCCATTCCTTTGGGTATATACCCAGAAGTGGGATTGCTGGATCATATGGTAGGTCTGTCTGTGTTGTCTGAGAACATACTGTTTTCCATAAAGGCTGTACTACTTTACAGTCCCACCATCAGTGTAGAAGAGTTTCCCTTTCTCCACATCCTTGCCAGCATTTGTTATTCTCGGTCTTTTTAATAATGGCCAGACTAACTGGGGTGAGATGATATATCAATGTGATTTTGATTTGCATTTCCCTGAATCTTATTATATGTTTAGTTGTGGTTAAAGTGCTTGTATCAATACACTAAATATATGTTTAGTTAGTTGTGGTTAAAGTATTTGTATAAATACACTGTGCCATTGTGTTTTGAGACAATTGTCTCTTCAATTTCAGCTTGGCCATAATCAACAAGTAGTACATCTGATGAAAAAGGGAAGAGCATGGGAAACAGCATTATTTAAACCTCAGATATATGACAGAGTGGCTCAGTGTGGCTAGGGCAAAGGATGATGCTTGGGAAAGAAGATCAGAAATGATGCTGGAAAGCTAAGGAACTTGGGCCATATTGTGAATGGACTCACATGTGATACTTAAAAGTTGCAACTTTAGCTTTCAGATAGTTAAACTAATTTAAGCAGGGAAAAGAGTCATCAAATCACGTTGAAAGCAGTGAGGAAAATACATTGGAGGGTAAAGTAATGGAGACAGGGAGATCAGTTAGTAACTAATTGAAATAATATGGCACCTAAATGGGCTCCTATACCAAAATACATGAACATATTTTTTATGTAGTGGATACTATTGTATCTGTTTATGTGTAGTTTAATACACTAAAATTGCAGTGTGAATGGAAAAGTTTCTAGTACTGATATGCCGCTCGCTTGCCTGACTGATGGTTTTAAAAGCCTTAAAACCATTCTTTTGTACAATATTGTTCAATTTTGCCATCAGGTGATAGATTAGTTGTCATACATCATGTACTTTAACAGGCCCAAATTTATCTCACTGGTAAACTTGAATTAATTTATATAATTTTCTCCCATGTCTAGGTGGAATGGTATAATTATCCCCTTAAGCTTACCTGCTTGGTTGTAAACAAAGGTGAGATCTCAGGCCATTTTTCTCTCCTATACAGCAGACAGAAGTTGGCTGTGGGCATCTTCCTAGTATGCATTTCTAGAGAATAGATGGTATATTAGTCAGGGTTCTCCAGAGAGACAGAACCAATAGGATGTGCATATAAATATTTGAGAGGAGAATTATTAGGAGAATTGGCTCATGAGATTGTGAAGGAGTCCCACCAGAGGCCATCTGCAAATTGGATGCAAGTAGCACGGCTCAGTTCAAGTCTGGAAGCCTCAGAACCAGGGAAGCTGATGGTATGATTCTCAGTCTGAGGCCAAAGCCCTGAGAGCTAGAGGTGCCACTGGTGTAAGTCCTTGAATCTAAAGGCTGAAGAGTCTGAAGTTCTGATGTCCATGAATTTCTGCAGAAAAAGTGAAGATTCACCTTTTCCTGCATTGTTGTTCTCTCCCGGTACCTAGAAGATTGAATGGTTCTTACCCATACTGAGCTAAGGCACTGATGGTTCCCACCCAGTCCACTCAGGCTTACATACTACTTTTTTCTGGAAGCACACTCATAGAAACTCAAAAAATACTTTGCGAGGTTTCTATATATTCCGTAATGTAGTGAAGTTGATGCCTAAAATTAACCATCACAGATGGTCAATGTCTTCTCGTCACAGAGTATGATCGTGAGCTTATTTACAATTTTTCAGCCTCCTGATCACTTTGGAATCCATTCAGTGTTTTCTTCACTCAATCAACAGACACCATGTTCCATGCTCTGTTCTAAAAACCATTCTTATACTGATTCATTTTGATAGCATGGCAATCCTATGAGATAGATAAAATTATTACCCTCCCCTGCTTTTTTAGGGAAGATAGGTAAACTTATTATTTCCATTTTATAGGGGAGAGAGTTAATGATAAGAATAATGAAAGGACTTGCCCAGATGGTAAGTGGTAGAGCAGAGATATGCATCTGAGTATTCCAGCTCTACAGCATGCACTCTTAAACTCAATACTAGACCACCTCTCTTAGGTCACTCACTTAAACTTTTCTGTCATTTGTGGTTTTCTATTCTGTGGGATGAGTTGTTCAGCCCTGCTGAACTTGCTGGTGCCTTTCAGCCTAGCCCGCCACATATCTATGATATAGACTTCAGTCTAGCTTCTTGGCAGTGACCTTGGGTCTGTATGTGACTGTATGCCTTCAGTTTTATGTAGACCAGAGTCCCTATATTTGTTTGAAGCAGCACCTCCTAGGTGCCTCCTGTGTTGGATGTCTTCCACTTGCCCTTTCAGGTCCAGTGTCCACCCTTTTTCACCATGATCTCTGCCCCGGGAGGCTGACCTATGTGACCTCTAGCTTTCTGATGGTTTTGGCCAGTGACGAGTCACAACAGGATATTAGAGGGAAGGAGAAGAGTGAGATTAGTATATTTTTTTCTCCTAGCTCCCTCTAACATAGATTCCATGGGATAGGCTGGTGATCAGAGCTCATCTCAAAGCAGTTTTCTATACATAATCTCTCCTTTTCAATTATGTTTGGTAATTGCTTCCTCACCTTGTCTCTTTTGGCCAAGGGTGGTAGTAGCTCTTACTCTATTACTATATGAGATTATTTTACTATCTCTTGTGATACTCTCTGGCTATGCTCACAGCTTTGTAAATAGACTGTAAATAACCCGCTTGAAATTTGAGAGTACTATCTGTTTTCTCTTGGAACTTTGACAAATTAATGCACATACACCACACACACACACACACACTTGCTCAGGGTGTGCGTTAGTCTGTTTCTGTCACTTATAACATAAATACCTGAAACTGGATAATTTATAAGAAAATGAAATTTTTTGCTTACAATCTCGGAGCCTGGGAAGTCCAAAGTCCAGAAAACACATTTGGTGAGGGTCTCTCTTGGCAGTAACACAGGGGTCTTACATGGCAGAGTGGCAGGGCAGAGGAAAGAGACTAACCTCCTCATTCACTCTATTTTTAAAGCCACCAGAACAACTCCTATTATTCCAAGAATGCATCAATCCATTCCTGAGGGTACAGTCCTCACAATTGAATCACCTTCTCAAGGTCTCACCTTTCAACTACCACAATAGAATTTCCCACTCTCTTAACACTGTCACAGTGGGTGCCAGGGCTCCAACACATTGGGGGTATCTAATTCAATCCACAATATTCCACCCCCGGCCCCCACAAATTCATATCCTTTTCACATAAAAATATATTCATTCCATCCCCAAAGTCTTAACTTGTTTTGACTCAAAACTCCAAAGTCTCAAGATCCCATCTGTGAAATCAAAACAAGTTATCTACTTTCAAGATACAATAGTGGCACAAACATAGGGTACTATTCCCATTCCAAAAGGAACCAGTAGGCCAAAAGAAACATATAACAGATCCCAAACAAGTCCAAAACCCAGGAGTGCAGGCATTAAATCTCAAAGGTGGCAAATCATGTACCTTGATTCCACATTTGATATCCTCTGCACACTGGTATTAGGGTTTGGTTTCCGTGTCCTCTGGCAGCTCTGCTTCTATGGCTTTTCTGGACTGAGGTCATGCTTCAGCTTTTGCAGGCTGGCATTGCATGCTGGTAGCTCCATAATTCTGGGGTCTCCATGGTGGTTCCACTCCCAAGATTACTAAGACTCCAAAGACTAGACATGGTGCTGATGGGTTTTCTCTGCTGCAACTCCGACCCCACATTTCCTCTCATCATCACTCTAGCAAAGTCTCTTTGTGGTGAATCCACCCCTGCAAGCAATCTCTTCTTGGGCCCCCAGGCTTTTCCATACATCCTTTGAAATCAGGGTGGAGGCTCCCAAGCCTTCACAGCTCTGGCATTCTGTGAGCCTGCAGACCTAACACCACATGGATGCCACCAAGTCTTCTGGCTTATATCTTCCAAAGCTGTGGGTCCAGCCACACTGGGGGTTAATTTAGCCACAGCTGGAGCAGCCAAAGCAGCTGGGATGCTGGTGTGGGGAGCAACATCTGAAGGTGACCCTGGGTAGCAAGCCCATGGATGGCACCTCGAGTCTGTTCCCTGAGTCCCTTCTGTTTCCCTAGGCCTCTGGGCCTGTAATAGAAGATGCAGCCTCCAAGATCCCTGAAATGCCTTCACAGTCTTTTCCCCCCCTTCTCTTGATAATCATTTTCTTCTGTACTAATGTCCTTAGCAAACAGTTGCTGGGCTGCACCATTGCATTTTTCCCCTGAAAATGCTATCTGCTTTTCTACCATATGGCCAGGCTACAAATTTTCCAAATCTTTACACTCTGCTTCCCTATTAATTATACATTCTGGCTTTATGTCATGCCTTTTCTGCCATAACTCAGTGTAGGCTGTTGCAAGTAGCCATGCAACTTCCTTAATGCTTTGCTGCTCAGAAATTTCTTCCACCAAATACCCCAGTTCAGCACCTTGATGTTCCATATTGCATACAATTTTAGGGCATGAACAGACTGCAAGCCAAGTTTCTTGACAGTTCATACCAAGGATGATCTTTGCCCCAGTTTCCAATAAGCTCCTTTTCATTTCTAAATGAGACCTCCTTACAATGGTCTTTATCATCCATATATCCATAAGCATTCTGGTCAACACCATTTAACCAGCCTCTAAAATGTATGAAATTTTCCTCATCAGCATCTATGCTTTCCCTAGCTTGTTCCTCCAAATTCTTCCAGCCTTTCCTCAAACCCCAGTCCAAAGCTGCTTCCACATTTTCAAGTATTTGTATAAGCAATACCCCACTTCTTTGGTACCAATTTTCTGTATTAGTCCATTTTTGTTGCTTGTAAAATAAATACCTCAAACTGGGTGATTTATAAAGAAAATGAAATTTATTGCTTACAGTTTCTGAGGCTGGGAATTCCAAAGCCCAGGGAACATAACTGTGAGAGTCTTTCTTGGCAGTAATGCAAGTGTCTCACACAGCAGAATGGTGGAGCAAAGAGAGAGAGAGACTAACCTCCTCATTCACACTCTTTTTAAAGCCACCAGAACCACTCCCATTATTCCAAGAATGGATCATTCCCAACGGTACAGTCCTCACAATCAAATCACCTCTTTGAGGCCCCACGTTTCAACTACTACAATAGGATTTCCCACCCTCAACACTGTCACAGTGGGTACCAGGCCTCCAACACATTAAAGTTTTAGGGGGACACAATTCAATCCATAATAGGGTGCATCTAACATCCTGGCAGGAAAATGGGTACGTGTAATAGTCATAGGCAAAGAGCAATGCATATACCCGATTCTGTGCTTGACATGGTAGGTGTTAGAACATTTTAACCTCATTATGCAGGGATCAGAGATGAGAATTTTATTGACTTTATATTAGTATTAAATATGGAAACACACAAATCATAGGGATACTAGGAGAATAACAAAATTAAATTTAAAATAATCAAGTGCTTTGTATTAAACTATTAGAATAGCAGTGTAATATGTTCTATAAACTTCACCTGGTAGGGGAATATACTTAAAAATACAGTCAAGGGCCGGCCCCGTGGCACACTCAGGAGAGTGCGGCGCTGGGAGTGCAGTGACGCTCCCGCCGCAGGTTTGGATCCTATATAGAACTGGCTAGTGCATTCGCTGGCTGAATGCGGTGTGGGCGACACCAAGCCAAGGGTTGTGATCCCCTTACCAGTCACGAAAAAAAGACAAAAAAAAAAATACAGTCAAAAATATAAATAGTAAAGAAATATACCATTGCTACCAGATTCTGCTAGGGTAATTGAAGCCATTTCAGATTCTTAAGTTCCCCCATTCCCTGACTAGCTCTTCCACTTTCCTTGCAATAGCTGCCTCACCTGGTTTCAAGAGCTTGCTCAGCAACCCAATTTTCACTTCTTAATTCTTCTCTTTGGGCCTTGTTGTCATCTGCTGATTTGTGGTTGCCAACTGTTTCACCCTATGGTTTCAAAATTACCATGTACAGGGATATCCTGCCTCTAATCCCTACATGGCCTCTGATCATCCTCTTCTGCTGGAAGCACTAAGTTCTGTTTGTGGGGCTTTAGACTTTGTCAATACCTAACACTCCCATCACTTTATGATCTCAAACAGGGCCTTCTTATTTCTTTCAGTTCTCATCACTCTAACTGAGAGAAACACAGTATAATCTCTGTGATAACTTTCCTTCATTTATTTGTTTATTACTGCTTAATTGCTTAATTCATTTGGTTGAACTTGAAATAGACATTTTGTTTTGTTTTGTTTTTTTGTCCTTTTTGTGACTGGCTGCACCGGTGCTCAGCCAGTGAGCGCACTGGCCATCCCTATATAGGATCCGAACCCGCGGCAGGAGCACTGCTGCGCTCCCAGCGCAGCACTCTCCTGAGTGCACCATGGGCTTGGCCCTGAAATAGACATTTTGTTTTGTTTTGTTTTTTTGTCCTTTTTGTGACTGGCTGCACCGGTGCTCAGCCAGTGAGCGCACTGGCCATCCCTATATAGGATCCGAACCCGCGGCAGGAGCACTGCTGCGCTCCCAGCGCAGCACTCTCCTGAGTGCACCATGGGCTTGGCCCTGAAATAGACATTTTGAGGGACTGCATCTGAATACAATGCAAATGATGCTACATATTTTAAGATGTCAAAGTATTTTCCCCCAGTGATAGACAGCTAGTGATGCTGAGTCAAGCTGACACATTGCAGATCATCGCCACATTAGGTGTTGGTGATTCCTTTTCCATCCAGTCAACTTCCCTAAGAGATAAGGAACAGCCTCTTGCTTCTTTGAAACATAGTGATAGTGCTTATTATCTCCAATCTGGTGTTTCTTTCTCTGTTAGGAGACACAGGGGAAATATGTAGACATTTAATCCTGATGTTCTCCTTCTGAGATAGATATGTAGTATGAGTCCCACTGGGATTGGTAAAAGTTTATACAGTCTGTCAAATGAGGTTGCAATAAAAAACTGGCTTGTCTGGTTTTTTTTGTTTTTTGTTTTTTTGGTGGCTGCCCAGTACTGGTGATCTGAACCCATGACCTTGGGAATATATGGCTGTGCTCTAAGCAACTGAGCTAACCAGCCAACCTCCGAGACAGAGCAGTCAGGCAAGAGAAAGAAAGAAAGTGCATCCAGATGTCAGAAGACAAAGTCAAACTGTCCCTATTTGCAGATGATATGTCCCTATATATAGAAGTACCTAAAGACTCTACCAAAAATCTCTTAGAACTGATAACTTATTTCAGTACAGTTGCAGAATACAAAATCAGCATGATAAAATCAGTAGTGTTTTCATACTTCAACAACAAACTAGTAGAAAAAGAAATCAAGAAAGCAAGCCCATTTACAATAGTCACCCCAAAAAAAAAATCCTAGGAATAAATTTGACCAAGGAAGTGAAAGATCTCTACAATGAGAACTACAAATCACTGCTGAAAGAAATTAAAGAGGACACAAAATGATGGAAAGTTTTCCATGCTCATGGTTTGGAAGAATCAACATTGTGAAAATGTCCATATGACTCAAAGCAATCTGCAGATTCAATACAATCCCCATGAAAATATCAATGACATTGTCCACAGAAATAGAAAAAACAATACTACATTCATATGGAACAACAACAAAAAATCCCAAATAGACAAAGCAGTCCTGAGCAGAAAAAATAAAGCCAGAGGAATAGCACTACCTGTCTTCAAACTATACTATAAAGCTATAGTAACCAAAACAGCATGGTACTGGCATAAAAGCAGACATATGGACCAATGGAACAGAATGGAACCAGAAATCAACCCACGTACTTACATCCAACTGATATTTGAAAAAGGAAATAAGAGCATACATTGATGGAAAAACAGCCTCTTCAATAAATAGTGCTGGGAAAACTGTACATCCATATGTAAAGAATGAAATTAGACCCATACCTCTCACCTTATACCAAAATCAACTCAAAGTGAATTAAAAACTGAAATATTAAACTCTTAAAAGAAAACAGGGGAAACACTTCAGGAAGTAGGACTGGGGAAAGACTTTATGAATATGACCCCAAAAGCACAGGCAACAAAAAGAAAAATAAGCAAATGGGATTATATCAAACCAAAAAGCTTCTGCACAACAAAAGAAACAATTAACAGAGTGAAAAAGACAACCTACAGAGTGGGAGAAAATATTTGCAAACTGTACATGCCACAGAGGATTATGCTGACTGGGCTGACTGAGTTCTCACAGACCTCTAAAGCCCGTTCACAGACTGGGTCACAAACCCTTATACATCAGGCTGGGTCACCAGACCCCTCACTCACAGGTCTATGAGCTAGATAACCAGCCAAAAGGTCCTTGGAGCCATAGGTTCGAGAGCACGACCATGCGGAGCAGATGCCCAAGGCACTAGATGCCAGCAAAAATCGTGGTGCTGCCCATGCACACAAACTCCACCCACACACAACTTATTTACAAAGAATGCACCACACCACCCCCAACCAGACTTAAGAGAGGGCCTGATTAAATTATTCTATTTTCCCAACAATCATTAAGCATCAAATGCAAATCAAAACCACACTGATATATCATCTCATCCCAGTTAACCTGGCTGTTATCAAACAGAAAATAACTCATGCTGGCAAGGATGCAGAGAAAGGGGAACCCTCCTACATTGTTGGTGGGACTGTAAATTAGTGCAGCCATTATGGAAAACAGTATGGATGTTCCTCAGACAACGACAGATAGAACTGCCATATGATCCAGCAATCCCACTGCTGGGTATATACCTAAAGGAATGGGAATCATCATGTTGAAGGGATACCTGAACTTTGCAGCTGTATTTACAATAGCCAAGATATGGAACCAACCTAAATGTCCATCAATGGATGACTGGATAAGGAAAATGTGGTAATATATACTCAATCGAATACTACTCAGCCATAAAAAAGAGTGAAATTCTGTCATATGTAGCAACACGGATGAACTTACAGAAAATTATGTTAAGTGAAATAAGCCAGGCACAGAAAAATACAGCATGTCCTCACTTATAAGTGGGAGCTAAAACAAAACAAAACAAAAACAAAATAAAAAAAGAAACAAAGAAAGATACAGCAATTATAATAATACATTGAACTTTCAAAAGGAGAGAACAGAGTTGAGGTTACTAAAGGTGGGAAAGGAGGAAGGGGAGCATGATTTAGTGAGAAACTGATAAAAGGCCACAAAAATGAATACATTGTGTAATGTTGAATATACTAATTATCTTGATTTGAGCATCACATATTGCACACTGGTGTTGACATTCAATGTGGTACCCCACAGATATGTACAACCAATTATGCTGCAAAAAAAAATTAAATTAAGAAAGAAAGAAAAGAAAAACTGACTTGTTCAGAGTGAATGAATGAATGAGGTAGCGTAATATGGAAGTTAAGAGGGTAAACCTGGGAAATCAAAAACAGCAAAATTTGAAATTCTTCTTCATGGTGTAACTTTAAGTTTCTTAACTTCTTTGAGTCTCTTCTTTGTCTGTAAAAATACCATAATGCTACTTAATTCCTATGGTGGTTGTTAGGACTAAATAAGGTAATATGTAAAAAGTGCTTATTATAGTTTTTGACACATGTAAATTCTCTGTATGTGGTGCTGCTGTCATCACTGTTTTTTTGTGTGTATTTTACTGACATTTATTGTGGGTTTACACCCTTGTTATGAGTAAATGGGTACCTACTGTTGAGAGTTTTGAGATATGTCATTGACAAACAGTTCATCTCCCTCAACTTAGGAGGTTATAGTCAGGGATGTTCTCTTATTGCTAAAATAGTTTCTACTTTTGATTTTTTTTAAAAATTGGAACATAATTCAAGTAACATAAAACTCAGTGGTATTTAGTATATTCACAAGTTGTGCAACCATCACTACTCTCTAATCTAGTACATTTTCATTGCCCTCCCCCCAAATCCCATACCCATTAGCAGTCACTCTGCATATCTTCTTACCCTCAACCCCTGGCGACCACTAATCTACCTTCTCTCTTTATGGATTTGGCTATTCTAGACATTTCATATAAATGGAATCATATGATATATGGCCTTTAGGATCTGGCTTCTTTACATAGCATAATGTTTTACAAGTTCATGCAGGTTGTGCTATTAACCAGTCTTTCATTATTTTATATGACTGAGTAATTGCCCATTGTATGGATACACCATATTTTGTTCATTCTTCAGTTGATGAATATTTGTGTTATTTCCACTTTTTGGCTAATATGAATAATGTTCTAATTTCTCCATTTCCTAGTCAACACTCGTTATTGTCAATTTTATTATACTCACTCTAGTGGGTGTGAAGTAGTATCTCACTGGGGTATTGATTTGCATTTCCTAATGACTAATGATATTAAACACCATTTCATGTGCTTTTTAGCCATTTGTATATCTTCTTTGGAGAGAGAAATATCTATTAAATAATTGCATATTTTAATTGAGTTATTTGCCTTTGTTGTTGAGTTGTTTTATGTGGCTGGACAGTACAGGGATCTTGTAACAGGTTTGGGGTTTTTATATATTTTGGATACTGGACCCTTACAAGATATATGGTTTGCAAAATTTCTTCCACCCTGTGGGTTGTATTTTCACTTTCTTAATAGTGTCCTTTGATGTACAAAATTTTAAATTTTGATTAAGTCCTATTTATCTTTTCCTTGTTTTGCTTGTGGTTTTGTTGCCATATCTAAGAAACCGTTTCCTAATCCAAGGTCACAGACTTACACATATGTTTTCTTACACAAGTTTTATAATTTTAGTTCTTACATCTAGGCTTTTTAATCACATTGAATTAAATTTTGTATATGATGTGAGGAAGAGGTCCGACTTTACTATTTTGTTAGTGAATATCCAGTTGTCCCAGAACCATTTGTTGAAAAGACTATTCTTTCCCTATTAAATTGTCTTGGCATACTTGTCAAAAATAAATTGACCATAGATATATAATTGTAGTAACTTCTGGATGGATTGACCCTTTTTTCATCATAAACTATTCTTCTTTCTCTGTAGTAACAATTTTTGTCTTCATGTTTATTTTTTATGACATTAGCATAGCCACTCTAGCTTTCTTTTAGTTACTATTTGCGTGGAGTATATTTTCACCTCATTTTATTTTTAACCTGTGTTTTTTTGTTTGTTTGTTTTTGTTTTCTGTGACCGGTAAGGGGATCTCAACCCTTGGCTTGGTGTTGCCCGCACTGTGCTCAGCCAGTGAGTGCACAGGCCAGCCCTATATAGGATCCAAACCCACGGCCTTGGCGCTCCCAGTGCCGCACTCTCCCGACTGAGCCACAGGTTCGGCACTAACCTGTGTGTCTTTGAATACAAATTATATCTCTTGAAGACAACATACAGTTAGATCATATATAGTTTTTTAACTTTCTGCTAATCTCTGCCTCTTAATTGAAACGTCTAATTTATTTATATCTAAGGCAATTATAAATAGGTAGAATTTACATTTGCCTTTTTGTTACTTGTTTACTGTGTCTTACGTCTGGTTGTTTCAGTATTCCTCCATTATTGCCTTCTTTCATGTAAATAAATATTTTCTGCTATATTATTTTTATCATTTCCTTTACTATTTTTTGGAGGGTTTGTTTGTTTGTTGCTATTGCTATGGGGATTAAAATTCACATGCTAACTTAAAACAATCTTGTTCTGATTAAGAGCAATTTAATTTTAATTGGCTAAAAAAGTTTTTCTCCTATTTATCTTCATTCTCTCCCTTATGTGCATATTTGGGGCATACCTTCAACACTTCTTTTAGCAACTTTACATCACTGCGTTAACCTTCCAGGTTCCCAGGAATATGTCAGAGCTATTCAAAACTCCCTATAGACATCTCATTATCCAGCTTTTCCTTTTAAGCATTTCCTTTTTCAGCCTGTTGCTTTCCTCATTTGTTATTCACTACTCAGTCAGCAGAGATGTTCAGTAATTGCATCTGATTGTTTTCAACAATTGCTCTGGAGGAAAAGACAGTTTTCATTGGGAAAGCTCTGAGGCAGGTCAGACCAAGTCAGTCTTGCATATTAGGTCTTCCAAGGAACTAACAGGTCAAATAGTGACAATTTTCTAGGAACAGGGCTTTGAAGGAGCTCCTACCCAGTTATTCCCCTCCACTAGCTGTTAGCCTGTTGGTTTTCATTGAGATTACAGGCTGTAGGATTTGAAGGCTATTGTGGAGCCGGTGAATGTAGGATAGGAATAGCGCAAGTTAAAAGACGACAGACTCACTGTTCTTACCAAATTTCAGTACTTTTCCTGAATAAATTCTTCCCAGAATGCTGCAACTCTAATTTCCAGAGTTCTGAAAAAGCTGATTCTTTCAAATTTTGCCAGCATTCTCATTCTTTTTATGGAGGAGATTATTTTTGGAGGTGCCATACTCCAAAGTGGATGTCAATACTTTCCACTAATTGTTGAAATCACTGAGCTTCTATATCATTTTATTATGTCAGATTTCCTGTCTTATTAATCTATCTGGTAATTTCTTGTACCAGATTTTCTGTCTTTTTAATCAGTTACTCCCCCATTGCAGGTTTATCTTGCCCTCAACCCTCTTAATGCCTGAGGTATAACAGGGAAAAGTGAAAGAAGTTTAAAAAGCAAAGGACCTGAGGTGTACTTTGGCTCACATACTTTGCTAGTTGTTGGGCTCAGGAACAACATTCAACCTTTATCTCCTATAGTTTCCACACAATTTAACTCTACTTATATAGAAAAAATCTCGGGCCGGCCCGGTGGCGCACTGGATAGTGCGCCGCTTGGGAAGCGCGGCGGCGCTCCCGCCCGAGGGTTCAGCTCCCACATACAGACCGGTTCCCGCTCACTGGCTGAGCGAGGCGCGGGAGCAGCACCGAGGGG
>NW_007732064.1:62171-83693 GCF_000696425.1 Galeopterus variegatus | reverse complement strand
TTTTAAAAAAAAAAAAAAAAAAAAAAAAAAAAAAAAAAAAAAAAAAAAAAAAAAAAAAAGAAAAAATCTCTTTGTGTATCATTTAGAAAAAAAATAAAGGCAATTTATTTACCCAAACCAAAAACTAAATATTTAATGAATGTAGAATCTGGGTTGTCCCCCTTTTCTTAAGGGAAATTTATTATTATTATTATTATTGACATTTCACTGACCAACCTCTAATATCTGCATCCAGCATTAATTTATATATTTGTGTTATATAAAATACTTCTTTTTCATTTGAAAATGCAAATTATTTCACAAATAATTTATTATTTAATACATAATACAAATTACAGTGTATTAAATGAATCACTCTATAACCAGAAAATAGTATCACAAATGACTTAAACCAGTGATATTTTGGAGAAGATGCCTATTTCAAATGAAAACCTGGCATAACCTAATTCTCACCGAAAGGGAAGGGCCACTAACAGTCTAGAGATGGAGAAGGAAGAAAGAGATCCATGTTTTGGAGACCTCATAATAAAAGACTGTATTGAGATGCCTCCAAGCCATTCAGTTATGTAAGGACATCCTCTATGCTACTAAAAAAATAAGATAGCTTTATCCCATTCCACAAAGTGTGATCCCAATTCCATCTCCAGTATTTCCACAGACTTGTAGGAGTGGTTGCATTATTATTATTATTTTAATTGATTATAAATGTCTTTTTAGTTGATACCGAAATTAAAATTTATTTTCAGCATCACACTTTATAGTATGATATGTGTATCTGTTTTGTTTCCATAATTTGCCAATTTACCACAATGTTGTGTGTAGGAGAAATTTACAAAGGTTTACTGAAGGTTTGGTGGAAACAGGGTAATTGTATCATTTTTCTCCCCTTTCTGTATCCCTCACATAAGCCTCTCACACTTCCAGTGATTAACTCCTGAATACCAGTTGAATTCTGAATGATTCAGGATATTATGCATGTATCTTTTTCTTTTCCCACTCTGTTTTTAAATAATGGGTGAGGGTGAGCTTTTCTTTTTACATCTGCAGAAAATCACCTACATATTTTACTAGACTTTACTAAAACTCTGCTGAACACTATTACTTCTTCAAATGGTATTTATGATTATAATTAATATTTGTTTTTAAAGTAATGGTTTCCGTCAGCTATAACAACTGTTCAAATTAGGAAGCCGCAGAAATACCTGACACCTTTTGGTTCTGAAGATGGCTTACTTTTGAGTAGAATTTTGCCTTATCCCCAGTATCTCAAAATCTGAATGTATTTGTAGACAGGATCTTTAAAGAGGTGATTAAGTTAAAGTAAGGCCCTTAGGTGGGGCCCTAATTCAGTCTAACTGATGTGCTTATAAGAAGAATACATTTGAACAGAGACACACAGAGAAAAGACAAACAAATGTCGAAGGGAGAAGACAACCACCTGCAAGCCCAGGAGAGAGGCCTCAGGAGAAACCAAACCAGCAGACTTCCAGCCTCCACCACTGCAGAAAAATGAATTTCTTTTGCTTAAGCCACCCAGTCTATGATATTTTGTTATGGCTGCCCTAGTAAACTAATATAATCTAATAGTCATTGTTTTTGAAACCTTGTCAGAATAAGTAAAAAGTAACAGTTATCCATTAAGAAAAGAGAGACATAGTCTAACATAAGAACGAATTTACACTGAAGTTTCTTTGAAAATGTTGAAGATGGTTATTCAAATGACATTACTGTAAGGAATAGGTAAAATACCATCTGGATAATTATTCCAACTTATATATTCTAAGGAAAAGAAATATATGATGGTGAAGATAAAAAGTGAGCATAAAATATACTAAAAATACCCTCTGACAGTCATATGTACGTGCATCTAAGCTGGACTAGTACAAGTTTATAGCACTATCTCTTGGCTATTTTGACTATGAAATATGAGCTATTTTTGGAGTTTACATTTTAAGCACTTGATTTTTTTTCTCATGAGTATAACAAGCAAAGAGCTCAAATCTGTTTAAATATACTTGGTATTAAATCTTCAAATAAATATTTTCTAATTTGATTAACAGCAAAGCCTCTATTCTCCACATTTGTAAGAGGAAAATATTTTTAATTCAGTGTTATAATTTCAACTGTGCTCTACTTAAATATCTTCACCAAACTCATTTAAAAATTCAGAAAGAAAAAAAAAAAACCTGGAATACTTCAAATATGTTCTCAAAGTGTTCTTTTGAATTTTTTTTCCATTTAGACTATTACAGCTTTAGAGAATGTGTAGAATAAAGAAGAAATAATGCACTCAAATGTAGAAAACTTCTTATGTTATCCAACAACTTCATTTAAATAATCTTTCTTAGTGACTAAGGATAGTCATTAAAATAGAAATCAATGATATGTAAACTGATAAATAAAGCAAACCCTTTTACTTAATATTTGCCCCATGTAGAGTTCTCTGATTTATTTTTTAATTTTAAAAGTGGTCTTTGGAAAACATACATATTTTTTTCTTTGAACTCACGTGTGATTCACGTTTGGGAAATTAGACATTTCTGATCAAGTTTTTTCTCAGTGAGAAAGGTAGAAAAATTTCACACACATACACATTTACAAAGTTTTTTTAATGTAATTTTTGACTTTCAAATTCTAGTTAGTAAGGACAGCTTTTAAAAAATTAAAAAATTTTATTTTGGGAAGGCTTTCCTTGAATCAATGACTTATAAAATCTTAGAAATCATACAGAAGGAACAAGTGTAGGTTTCACATGACCTCAGAAGAGATGACCTTAGAAGTCTTGACTTTTTATTTTTCCCTAGGATTCAGGCTACATAATCAGGCAAGCACAGGCTTAATTAACAGTTTGTATAGTATTTGTCCCCAAGCTCTCATGCAATTTCCTTACATGGAATTTTCTTTTTTTCCTATGGATTACAGAAAATAAGAGTACATTCCTCAGTCACTGCAAGAATTTTCTGATCCTTAAGAACTGCTGCATTCCACCCAGCTGTTTCCATTGCTGTTAAGTTTTTTGCTCTGGTCTACCCATCTATCTACCTCATCGGAGCTCTGCTTCATGCCTATTTCAGGTACTGGCTCTGCCCAGGTCAGAAATCAATGATCTAATTCACCTCCCAAATGACCACCATTTTTCATTCAATTTTTGTTCTCTGTTCATTAAATGATTCCAGCTCTTGTAGCAGATACAAAGAAAGATTCACTCCTTCAATTTTATGTATCTTTGTAAAAAGGAACTTAGAAAGTCAGAGGATACCAAAAGGATGCTACCAAATAAATGTCCTCATTGCATTCTGATACCTAGTTGGGGGATAGATATACTGTGTATGTATGTGTATATATACACATATATGTAGGTGTATGTGTATATATACATATATATTTATGTTGGAGGATAGATATACTGTGTGTGTATGTGTGCATATATATATATACACATATACTACATATACACATATACATATATATGTACATATATATTCATATACACACATACACATATAAGGATACTTCAAAAAGTTTGTAGGAGAATAAATTCAAAAGACAATATGCATCACTCCATGAACTTTTTGAAGTACCCTTGTATATATCTATAGCAATAATAGAGGCATGTGTGTGTGTGTGTGTGTGTGTGTGTATATATATATATATACATATATATGTATATATATATATGTATATATGTATATATATCTGGGTTGTATACTTGTGTATATTTTAATAACAGTTCTATGATTTATATATAATATTATCATTTCATTCAGAGTTAACATATAAATTAATGGGTCACAGAGAAGTTAAGCAACTTGTTCAAACTTACAAAACTAGTGTCTTACAAAAGAAGATTCAAACCCTTAGTGCTTTCATCCAAAAGCCCATGCTTTTTTCATGCTGCCATGCAGTGTCTTGAACCAGTTATTTTTATTGACTTGATTGGCTGAGCCAAACTAAACAGCTGAACTTTATATTTCTATTTACATCTTTCCCATTAATTCCACTGCCATGAATTTTTGAGAGTTTAATATACGATTTCTGCTAATTAGCATCTATTTTATAGGTGGAATGGAAATTTTTATGGCAACATTTCTTAACCATGGAAAAAAGAGGCCCTTTTAATGTGAAGCTTACGGTCTGATGAGTAATCCCAGCACACCTGTCAACATTATGAAAACACTCTTTTCAAAGTTGTGACTTTTTTCAAAAGATTGTCATAAAAAGAATCAGTCTTTTTAAACTACATGTGGTGATGCCGCCTTGCCATGACTCAGCAGGTATTTTTATTAGTCCCTCAGCATAAGACGGTTTTGGAATGATTGCATTAGATCTTCAAATTTAGTAATCTTCTAAAGAAATTATTTTAAAGTGATTTATTTATGTTATTAAATAGATTCGAGAGGTCAGGTTTGGCCTGAAATAAAATCATAGAGTAGGTAATATTTGTCTTTATTTTACTAACTTTATTATCTTTTTCCATGACTGTGTCTCCATTCTTGTCAAAACTGAAATTATTACTTATTTAGACTTGCTGTTTAGGGGGTTTTATAAAAATGATGGCTATCGTTTTCTATTATTTTGCAGTATAGGGTTGTACAAATTGTTGAAGGACCCCAAATTAGTTTTATTGCCTTATTCAACTTTTTCCTGGTTCTTATTCTACAGATCTACTTTATGATTATTTAATTCTATTATGAAGTAAGAAAGGAGTATGGCTAACAATTAAAATACTTTTGCAAGAGTTACATTCGATACACTGGTGGAAGTAAAATTAAAACTCACGTCTTCAGGCTCATACATTATTTAAAAGAAATGTTCAATATCCATCTAGGGCACACGACTTTCTCTTCCTACCATACCTGTACTTATCACAGCCCAGTAGTGAAAGTGGTTTTCTGTAGTTATAATCAGTCTCTCTGGTTCCCATCATATCCCCGTCCCTGTTCATTTCTTCTCTTTTCTATCAAACACCTTTTATCCCACACTCTGAGATCCCCAGCACATTAGGCTTGCTTCTCAGATTCTCAACTATTTCCCTAGCTGCCTCATCCCCTTCCATGCTTTTAGACAACATGTATTTATTTATAATTGTAAAATTAATTTAAGCTTATAAATCTCACATCATTTCATTAAAAATATTAAATTATTTACAAGTACCACAATTTATTTAAAGTTTTATATGAACTTTTAGGATTTTTTAATCAAAATTGTAAATAATCCAAAAAGAAAATTTTTGTCCATAAATTTTTGACCATGCATCTTAAAAATTATTTACATTAATTCAGTATAAGTAGGATTAATAGCTCAAATGATAAGACTATTTCTATTTTTAAAAGCTCTTTGTGTTATATATGAGGGGTCTTCAAAAAGTTCATGAAAAGATTCATATTATCTTTTGATTCTATTTTTCCACAAACTTTTTGAAGTACCCTTGTGTATGTATACTTGTATATGTGCTAGGTAAAATACTGGGTCCATAACAGGCTGCAAAGATATTAATTCTCTCTTCCCTCAATAAAGTGTTTTCCCCATTTCTTTTTATTTTTCATAAAAAATTAGCAGCCTTACTGAGATATAATTCATATACCATGCAAGTCATCCATTTAATTTTCCATTTCTTTTAATATGTCTATCAATGGCCGCATATGCACCTAACATTTATTTGTAGAAGATAATGAAATAGTTCCAAGACTAGGTTATAAAAGGCATTGTGATTTTGTAACTTTTTTGTAACTCTTATATTGGAAGAAGGTAGCTGTCAAAACACTCAGCAGCCCTATGCTCTATGCCTTACGGAGAGATCCATGTGGCTGGAAACTGAGGCCTCCAGTCAATGGCTACATCAGTGAGCGATCATGGATGTCAATTCTGCTGCCCAGGGCAAGCCTTCAGATAACTAAAGTTCTGATTGACATCTTGATTGCAAACTCACCAATGTTTCTGGGCCAGAAACAACCAAACTGCTCCTTAATTCCTGACCTACAGAAACTATGAAATAATAAATGCTTATTGTATTAAGCCACTAAGTTTTAGAGTCATTTGTTATGCAGTAATAGATAACTAATATGGTATAATTCATATTTGCCCTAAAGTTTATGAGTTAGGTACGTTAACATTAGGCTTTAACTACAGAGTGCAGAGAGCATGGAGAAGAACACTTTAATACTCTCAAGCATTACAAAGAGCTTATAATGCTGTCAAGAGCAGAGTTGCTATTTAAATTCACTATTAATGACTTATTTACTGGGAATTAATGGCTCATCACTGTCAAGACGTTTCTGTGTGTAGGTATTTAAATCACTTTTCTGTTAAGGAGCCACTTGATCAGCTGTGATCTGGGATGTCTGTGGGAAGATGTGCTTATGTATAACCTGAAGGTCGGACTTGATTAGCTTCCTGGAAACGTGTGAGGTTAATTAACTGGTGAAATCAATCCAGATTCCTGGAAGCTCAGACACCAAACTCAAGGGCTATTACTGCGGTCATTATGGAGGTCACTGATGCGAGAAAAAGATGATATATATTTCATTTAAGACAGCAACTCCTTTTATGCTTTTCAATCAATATTTAAGTGAAAATGTCCTTGATATGTTTTGTTTTACTTAAGGCTTTAAATGGATTTTTTTCTTTTTATAGTAAGGTCTATTAAAGAGGTAGACAAAATACATTTTTTAAACAATAAAGAAAATCCAGTGTATATTTTACCTTGAGTTTCTCACTTTAGACAGTAGATTATTTGGTCTATATTTGGTGGATATATGTATTTTACTTCCACATAGTGCAAGACTGATGGCAAGTCCGCACTTATTTACCCACAGAAATGCTACCTTTTCAGACATCGATATTTTAACTACTAAAGTGGCACAGCAATGGCCCTAGTAACTCAAAAGACTGACATTTTGGAGAAAAAAAAAATGCCAAATGAGTCAATTATTTAAGTGGACCACTAAGTAAAGTATGCTAAAGAAATGCTAATTGCACTTACAAACACATCCTGTGTGGACCGGAGGCGCACAGATGCACTTGCTAGGAATTTACTCATACTTGGAAAGAAAAACAGAAAAAAAGAGAGATGCTTTACGTTTACTTCATGAGATTATCTTCAATGTGTTTAGTTCAGAGATTCTGCACCAATTCCAAATAAAGGAAAGCTGAATTGAGACAGAATAAAACTCAAAAAAATTCCTGAGAAAATTAGGCTATTTCTAAACTCTTAGTAGTAGGCTTTATTGCATTTTATTCTCTCTTTCCTATAAAAAGTTTCTTAATTGAACAAACAAGAGTACTATCTGGTGTATGATGACTCATGTCTAACGTTGACCTTTCCACAATCTAAAGTTGTCACTTTTCTTCCCCATATTTCCTGCTTTGCTGCTGTTTGTTTTAAAAATTAATGTTAAAGGCAATAGCTGGTTCTGTTCTTACACACTTTTTCAAAGTTGAAAATATATAAGGAACAGTTATTTTAATTTGAGCATTTATTTTGAGGGCTATCTAGTAGCCTGCTGAAAAACTGTCTCTAATAAATAATTCCTTAATTCCTATTATTGTGATTTTTTGAATAGATTAGCCAAGTAGAAGAATTAAGTGATAGATATATGAAGCCAAAAATTGCTGGGCTAAACAGCACTGACTTCGACAGTGTCAAGCTATTTGATAGTGATGAGACTAGCACCAGTCTCTACACTGGCTTTGGGACATAAGATATGATCAGTATCTTCCAGGAACTATTAGTACAGTAAAATACTAATAATGCTATAAAAGACAGAGATAAACACAGTGCTGTGACAGAAAGAAAGAGGAGCCAGGAGTTTTACCTCCAGGATCTGGCAGAGGGTTCCCAAAGGAGGTAAGTCATCATTGGGAAGTAAACAAGAGACATGGACAGCTTCTGGGAGAGATGTATTTGAGCTAAGACATGAGGGATGAGTAACGATTTACCAAAACCCTTGACTGTGTATAGTCAAGCAGTTAGGAAGCACTCAGTGTGTTGAAGAGTAGAAGATGTTCAGCAGGACAACTGTGAAATTGTGTCTGTGGGTTTGTAGAGGATCTGATGCAGGAAAGAAGAATGTTGGTAGGATATGGGGCTTAAAAGATATGAGGAGATGAGATTATGAAAACGTGCATAAGCAACGTCATGGGATTGGGTTAGATTTCACATATGATGGCTGTTCAAGATTTTCAGCCATAGAGTGACACACTTATATTTGTCTTTATAAGAACGTACCACATTTGGGTGGTAGGTGAGCAGTATTGTGGTGGTGGGACCACCTGGTGGCCATGATTTCTGGAAGACCACTTAGGAGATTATCACAATAGTCAAGATATTTTGATTTTCCAGTATACATGGCAAAAAGCATGATCACCAATTTGACATATTACAGATACATACAGATAAATATTTCTTGGTATGAATTTCAAATTACTTTAGACAGAACTCTGATTGGCTCAGTTTGGGTCCAGTGTCCACTCTTGGAAGAATTAGTCGTTGCCATGAAGCAGGGTCATGCAGGAGGATGACTATGAGGTTCCTACTCCTGCAAGGTAACAGTGGATTCTCAGAGGAAGGGACATTTTTGTGATCTGGGAAGGCAACTCAGTGGGTTTGCTCTAGGGAGTACAGATAATATATTTAATTTGAGGTTCATTATCCAAGCACTGGATGGTTGTGTTTTAACCTGGTTTTGGCATCAGATACAATCAGAACAGACAGACACAGATTGTCTTCAAATATTTGAAGATGAAGTAGCCTTGATGATAATGCTTAGGTCTCTATATAAGGTAAAAGATAACATCTTTTGAAAATCTGGAAATAGATTGCTTCTAGGAAGTTTTAGTTTTATGGTTCAAAAAAACAATCAATCGTCTTCCCCTGCTTTTCCCTGAGAGTGAGGTGTACTATACATTCTTAAAAATACATAAAAGGGCCGGCCTGGTGGCGCACTGGATAGTGCGCCGCTTGGGAAGCGCGGCGGCGCTCCCGCCCGAGGGTTCGGATCCCACATACAGACCGGTTCCCGCTCACTGGCTGAGCGAGGCGCGGGAGCAACGCCGAGGGTTGCGATCCCGTTGCTGGTCCCCGGTCCGGTATGGGGGCAATACTGAGGGTTGCGATCCATTGCCGGACATGGAAAAAGACAAAAAAATAAATAAATTTAAAAAAAATAAATAAATAAAAAATAAATAAAAATACATAAAAAATAAATAAAAATGCATAAAAAAATCTGTAGCTTGTAATGGCCAGTGGACTGGGAAATAAATTTAAAATACATATTTTATAAGTGTTTAGTTTTTTACTACAGTTTTTTAATGTCTACACAGATGTCAAGAGTTTATGCAGATATTAGAGGTTTGGTTACAGTAGGTTTTCTCAAAACTCCACAGACCTAGCTTCCTAGGGCCAAAGTGAATTTATTTTACCTGGGTATATTGTTTCTTTTACCTTCTGATTCTGCTTAAGATTTCCAGTAGTGTGTGAGTTTCCCACCATGTGAATTATCCAGTTTGGATTGTTTGGTGTGGATTATTAATATTTTTTAAATCCTAGGTTTATTTCCCCTCATTCTCTCAGACAAATTTTGGTTTGCACCCGTCCCACTCCTTGATGCACACTAAATAAAGAGAAGTGAAAAACAAATCTATTCCACCCTATATATATATATATTCCAAAGATAGAGATGTTAAAAGTGTTTGGTTGTTTGGAACCTTGGAGAAATTTCTTTAACTTTCAGACTTCCATTTTTTCATTCAAAAATTTATATGTAAAATAGGAGTTCTAACAATTTTCAGTGCAAGTGTAATTTTGGACATTTTGGACAAGATTATTCTCTTCTGTGTGTAAATAGCACATGTGGGTAAATCCTGGTGTATGTGAATAGTTGCATCTTACTCTATTGGTGCCTGGTGTACTTCAGGAATATTCCTAGATCTGCACAAATGGAGAATCAGTTTATACCATAAGCATGAGAGATTCTTCCCCAGAAGATTTTTACCCCTCCTTTAAGAGAAACAAGGCACAGAACAAACAGCAAGTAAAACAATAACTATGGAATAACACTGATCTTCCAAAGAAAACATAACTGGCATAGATCACAGAATGAAAGCCCCAGAGCACACAGCAGAGAAGTCCAGCCAATTACAGTCAACGTTCACAGAAAACACTGTAGGAAGTCTTGTGGCACTACCAGTTGACCAACATGTGGATACATCAAAACTGTTCAAACCAAGGCATCATATTCAAAGTCTGAGACCTAGGAGATCAGAATCCTGAGAGAGGAAGCAGGTATTCCCCCCCACACAACATACTCGAACTAACACATACAACCCAGGCTGGACTTGAATGGGTTAGCAGGAAGCAAGAGTACCGTACTGGTATCATGATCTGCTGTAAATCTGTTACAGTTCATTTACTATAACATCTTGAGCAACCTGAAGGGTGATTCAATCATAGTGTCTGTGCTCACTCTCCACAAGCCTAAACGCCTTCTTCAAAATTCACAGGTCAATTCTTAAGGGGTTATGAAAGATGACTGAGTGAGGGGACCCTGACTTATTCCTTGCCTGTGTTCTCACATGTGGTGTGGGCAGAAACAACCTTAATGTCTGGCAGAGTGCCTAGTGCCTGTTTGCTGCTCAAGTGAACAGATGTATCCAATCCCCGTTTCTAACTTTTTCCTTAGGTTAGAGAACTAATTTTATGTTGCAGGTAGGCTGAGAAGGGCCCATCACTTGCACGTGAACATTTGGACAGGGGTGAGAACCTGAGGATAGCTTACTCTTGTGTAGGAGTTTTTGTTTTTTTTTTTGTCTTTTTTCGTGTCCGGCAACGGATCGCAACCCTCAGTGTCGCGCCCGTACCGGACTGGGACCAGCAACGGGATCGCAACCCTCGGTGCCGCGCCTGCACCTCACTCAGCCAGTGAGCGGGAACCGGTCTGTATGTGGGATCCGAACCCTCGGCGGGAGCGCCGCTGCGCTCCCAAGCGGCGCACTGTAGCAGTGCGCCACCGGGCCGGCCCTTGTGTAGGAGTTTTGAAGCTGCAGATGGTGAGAGATTACCGTTTAGAAGTATAATTGGGGGCTGACCCTGTGGCTCACTCGAGAGTGCGGTGCTGGGAGCGCAGCGACGCTCCTGCCGCGGGTTCGGATACTATATAGGGATGGCTGGTGCGCTCACTGGCTGAGCGCGGTGCGGGCAACACCGAGCCAAGGGTTACGATCCCCTTACCGGTCACAAAAAAAAAAAAAAAGAAGTATAATTGGGGATAAAAAAAAGTTATTGGATCATAGAGTCAACGTATGGAAACTGAAAAAATTATATGCCCGATGAAGCTAAAGGTTAGTTCCGGAAAGTTCCATGGACTAAGTCTGGAGATGTCTGCAAATTAGGGCAAAACAGAAAAGAAGACTAATCTGGAGTTAGTAGGAAAGTCTCATGCCCAGACAGACAGAAAGAACATGACTTCCTTGGATACAATGAGAGTCAACAGAATAGCTCTTGCAGTGTACACAGTAAGAACCAGTAAGATTTAGCACACCAGGAAAGACAGAGTGAACAAAAACAGCCTGTGATGGGAAGAGTTGGTTGATGGTGGAGAGGGGCGGGCAAGGGACAAGCAGAACCTGAAAAGAGTAAGCAATGTTTTCAAGAGCAAGTAGGTTACATTAAATGACAAGATAGACACAGCACATTGTCAATAGGGGGCCAGGAAGTAAAGAGAACTAAAGTCTATAGTAGGCACATGCTAAGCACAGGGTATGTTTATCTCACTCGATCACAACAGCTGGAAAGGTATAACTGCTTATGCAGCATCTGTTAGGGTATCAGTCCCTAATAGGTGCAATATAGGAGAAATAACCCAGAGGAAGTAGATGAGTTATAGATGCTTACATCACGTTTGTAAAAGTATCAATCAGGGCTCTGCCAGGAAACAGATGACACCCTCAAAGGGGAAACCTGTACAGGATTCACCAAAGAGACTATGCACAAAGATGTGGACAGACTTTCAAGTAACAGAAGATACTTTGATACCTTGGAGCTAGCAACAGGAAGTAGCGTTGATCACCCAAAGCATAAGTAGGTAAGAGGAGAGTGTGGTTCCTGGAATCTGGAGATTTCCTGATGCAGAGAGGGCTGCCTGACAGTGCTGCAGCCTTTGGGAGCACTAGGCAGCCAATCTGCAATGACTGGGCAGGAAGGAAGCCTGAGGAACAGACCTTGTCCTCACTTCTCTCCCTCTCTTGATCTCTTGTTAATGCCTCTTCCCCACCCCTCCTATTGCCTGAACTCACCTGGAAGCCAGAGGACAAGGGAACCTGATAAGGAATTCATGTGTCCTACCTCCTGGGCAGAGGGCAGGGAGGAGAAGGGCAGAGAGCAGATCTGGAGGAGAACACCAGAGCTATCCAGCCCAGTGAGTAAATCTCTTCTGATAGCATAGGTCAGTGGTTCTGAAACTTTCCTGAGTATAAGAGTAACATGATTTTTTAAAAAATGCAGATACCTGGATCAGCTTCCCACCTGTTCCAGAGATTCTGATTCATTAGGTTTGGGATAAGACTCAGGAATCTGTTTCTTCAGCAGTGCAGGTTATGAAACAGGTATTTATTGGATCACACTATGAGAATTACCTTCGGAAGTGGAGAAAGAGGGTCCACTCTTTGTATCCTGCCTTTGGGAGCCAACATTCATATGTCAGGTGTTCTCTTCAGGGAGTTCCTGGAGGGGAGGGTAGCACCATGTAGCACCATGGTCATCTACCTGTCTATCTATCTACCTACCTACCTACCTTTCTAGAAATAAAGGCTTTGCGATTAGTCACAACTATTTTATTACTTAAAATATGTGATCTGAATCTCTCTCAGCCTCACTTTTCTTGTCTCAAAATAGAGTGATAGGACTTAATTCATAGGGTTGCAGTGAAGACTATATGTGATTAACTATAAAATTCTTTTAAAAAAAATTAACAAGTGCAATATTTAGCACAGAGTAAATATATAATAAATGACATCTATTGTATTATTAATATTATTAACTTGTCATCACTTTGTGGTGCTTGTGATCCATACTCAACATTAGCACGGGTGTGGCACAGAGTCAAAAGCTGTGGCATGGATCAGACTGGCTTGATTAAGACTATGTGCACTTCACTCATTTTTAATAATGCACATAATGATTTATTTTTTGTACCTTGAAGCTTTACATGTAAACATAGGAGAGAAGTGGCAAAATAAACAGGAGGGAAGAGACCTGGTTTACTTTCCTTTGCCCATTATCTATTAAAAGACTTTGAAAAAAAAACCCTCCCAGCAGGCTTCTGATGAGCTGGGAATGATGAAAAGCCTTTTTCAGAAAAAAGGCTTTTCAGAAAAGCCTTTAAATTTGCTCTTGAGCTATATTTGATTAGAGTTGACTTGATTAACTTAAGGGATGCTCAAGACTAGGGTTCGTGCTCAGGCTCTGCTTCAGTTTGTGGGTAGAAAAGAATCAAAAATATTTCCTGTTTAGTCCGTAAATAAGGAGTCCTATTGTATTGTTTGAGCTCAGGGGCCCACAAGTGGGAGTCTTTAAATCTCCTCCTCGCTCCTCTCCAGCATCCCCAAGCTTAGTCTCAGACACCACTGGACGATTCCATCACAAGGAAGCCACTGAAGTCCTTCCATCTGGGGAGCAGCAGAACATGAAAATGCTAGCAGTGTATAGAGTTCATGCTCCTAGGGAAACTTCCAGCTCAGAAGGCAGCAGCCAGTGTGTTGCAGTGACAAGATGGAAGAGAGAACAGAATAAAGGGCCTTCCCATTTTGAAGAAGAGGGGGCTTTTTCTCCCCTTAGAATAGAGAGTAGAGTTAAGCAGCTTAGGATGGGCAATGGACCAGATGGGGAGGTGGGAATCTGCAGAATTCATTCCGCAGTAGCATAAAAAAGAAATAAAGGCAATAAAAAAAATTGTCAAAGATTTGTCACATTTTCACAGGTAAAAGGAAGAGAACGTGGTGCTCAGAAGCTATTGTAAATAACTTTTAAGTGGAAAAGAAAAATGGGAATTTGCCTTTCTGCCATGATTTAAAGCAGTGTACTCACTGAGGGTGATTTTATCCTGGATGGGATATTTGGCAATGTCTGGAGACATTTTTACTATCTCATTTTGGGGTGGGAAGGCACTATGGCACCTGTTCAGTAGAGGCCAGGGGTGCTGCATAACATGCTACAGGGCACAAGGCAGGTTTCCACAACAAAGAATGATCAAGTCCTAAATTTCTATAGGGTCAAGATTGAGAAATACCCATTTAGAGTATTTCTAAAGATTCTAACTTGCTATTCCAAGCCTCAGAATTCCACCAAATTATCTGTGTCTCTAGATACTCTCTGATGAAAGCAAATAATTTTATGTGGGCTGGATGGTTAGCTCAGTTGGGTAGAGTGTGGTGCTGATAACACCAAGGTTCAGGGTTTGATCCCTGTACCAGCCAGTAGCCAGAAAACAAACAAAAGTTGCATCTTTTATCATGACCTTGTGCCGGTGAATGTTGAGAATTATTTAAGCCATTATTTACATAATCCCCCTCCATCTTGATGGAAACTTGACAGTTAATGGCCAAGTCCATTCTTCAGGTAGTAAAATTTCAAGTATAACAAGCAGAAGAAGTTTTACTAACAATGACTAAACCAATTTATTAAGATTTCTTAGACCTGAGTAAAAGGTGCCAGATCATCAATGTTTGGGAGGAAGGAAAATCTGTAGTGTGATACCAAAGCACAAACAGGCATAAGTATTTATTTTTTAAATTAATTCTATTTTAAGCACCAAACAAGGTCATTTAGAATAACTAAATTAATATTTAATCAGCTTCTGTTTTTCTTTTTTATCACACAAGTAAGCTAGGATTATTAAAGTTTTCTGCATTGCCAGTTCTCTGTGAGGGTCAGATATGCTTCCTTTAAGCTTTGGCCCCTCTCCTTTGAAGTTTTTGTCAATGGATTTTTCTAGAGCTTTTGGCAAAATTTTCCACTGTAGGAAATGCTTTTTGATATCAACTTAGTTAAAATTTACCTTGGCCGCTACTCCTTCCGTGTAGTGTAGTAAAAACATTTACATTTTAATACTTGAACAGCACTGTTACTTGCACATTTAAGATGGTAGGAAAAACTACCCAGCCTCTCCATGCCTTCTGATGATATTATCATGTGTTTTGTACAATGGCTTCATCTCATGAAAGCATTTGTAGCCAGGAGAGGAGGTGCACGGGAGAAAAATTATAACAATGCTACTGTAAGGAATATTATTGAGTTAGTAAGGATCTATGAATTAGCTATGTAAAACGTAAAGCTTCAGCCTCAGTTCTGTGTGTATGGCATTTTTTTAGAGATAAAAAACAAAACAAAACATGGAATGAAAACCAGAGGATAGGGCTTAATTATGAATGACTTCAATTGAGCTTTCTTATTTGAATACAATATTACAAAAATTGAAACCTATTAAAAACTGTGAGCTTTAAATTATTCACAAAGCTTTTAATTTACTTGGTTAAGGTCCCCTCTTAGAAAGCTCTTACCCAGGTAATGTGTTCTTTATTCCCCCATTTGAAATACATACACACACACATATATATATTACTATATGTATGTGTATACTAAATACATACATTTTATTATTCTTTTTACATCTAGGCTTTATCCTAGTATAAAGCAAATCCATTCTTTAGCTACTTTTCAGCTCTCTAGAAAATGACAAATTGATCTTAAAAAAGCTCAAATGACAAATCCAAAATGGCTAAGTTCATGCTATTATCAAGTTTTCAACTGACGTTGACTGGCTCTAACTCTTTAAGCGGGGAGAAGATGGACACTGACCGTGTTGGCTCTTGGTATTCTCCGCCCAGGCCCTCTGGGTAATAAGCAGGTCTTTAGAATGGTAGATTTCCTTCCATTTTTCCCATCCTGCCCATCACTCTTTTATTCCAACCTTAAAATATCATGACTGTTTTCTTGGAAAATTTTAAGTCCTGCCTGCCTGGAATTCATTTCCTGGCCAATATCATTGAGAATGCCATTTCAAACCCTGATCAGTGTGTTTCATTCTTTTCACTGACCTTTAAAGAATAATCATGAACCCAACATTCACTGGGGAGCTCAGGCTATATCACGGTCTATTTTTTTATTTAACAAGGATGTGCAGAAATTCTAGTCTTGGCAAGAGACTTAGCACCCACTTCTGAAGGCCTTTTCTCATTTTTTTTTTTTTTTAATATATAACTGCCTGAAAGGAACACTCAGAAATATCAATTCGAGAATCAGTGAGAGAAGTAGACTGTTTGGTCAAGCATATATAAGCCTCTGGAATATTCCTAGACTACAGTAGAAAGCCTAATAAAGGACTGTTTTATTACTTGATACATATGTACAAGAAGAAATTAGACTTAGAGGAACTAGGAAAAGCAAGTACAAATTACAGTGAAGAAAACATTTCTTCTTTTTCTTCTCCTTCTCTCTCTTTTTTAAAAATTATTTTAAACTCAGCCTTCACAGAAGAAAGGTGAATTTTCAATCCTATCTTATAACATTTAAAAGACTAGTTGTATTTTCTATAGTAACAGGACAAGAAAAAATGTGTATAGCTAAAATCACTCCTCCAGACCAAACCTTTGTCAAATGATAGAAAAGTATCAGTATGGATTGGTAGACTCTAACCCACTTTCCCTCCTCTCACTCATCCTCTGGTCCAAAGGCTCCTAAGAAATGGAGAAATAAAAATCAGGCAGATGAAAAAAAGAGGAGGGGAAAGTAAAAGGAGGCCTGTTGTGGGCTGAGCGAACTACCCATGGTTCCTGAAGAGCCAGCTGTGTTCATACGTGCATATCCATAAAAGATGCCTGGGAAGGACAGAGGGAGTACACCCTTCTAAAAGCATGGTAGAGGCTGTGTGATCTGATGAGAGTGGTCATCAAATGGATTTATTTTTAATAACTAAAATGTTGTTATTTACTAGGGAGACATGAAAATGTCATGCAAGTGATATTCCAGACTAAAGGGAAAATGAATCCTGCTATAATGCTGCAAATCCTGCCACATAACCTCCAGTATTTCCTCCTCTCTCCTATGCCTCTCCTTTCAGCAGCTCTGTTCCAGACCCTGAATATCTAGCTTTAAACCTGTTCGACTGTGTTTTTCTTCTCCTTATGCTGACATTAGCTTGTTTCCTCCCAGTTCTGAGTTACATTTTCATTTTCTGTTGCATAAAACATGAGCAAAGTTTAAAAAAAAAAAAAAAAGCAAAGAACAAACTGATTCACCTATGGGTTATGTAGAAAGAGGCAGATCAGAAATCAATGAGCCAGAAACATTTCAAATAAAATCACCTTAAGAGCTAGACTTCTAACACACTATCCAGCAACTCTGAATGTATCATAAAATCGGGAGAACACAACTCAGGTCAGATATATGTTCACAAAACACAGTGCTTTGGTGGACTTTACATATTATTTGCTGCAGTTGTTCTTAGCCTTTGGGTCAAAGACCCCTTGAGGGACCTCAGGAAAGGCAGGGAAATTCTATTTTGAAGAAAACATAAGCACACCTAACACAACAATGTGCATACAATTTCAGAAAATTAATCAAGGACTTGAAGCCCATTCAGGGATCTCATGATAAGTGTTCCTGAACTCATCCATCTCCCTCATTTGTATGTGAACAGCTAAGTCAAGTCCAAAGTCAGTGCAAACTTGCAGCATAACTAGGCCTCCAGATTCCCAGTCCAACCACTCTCCATCAAACCGTGATGCATACCCCTAAATCCATTTTACCTGGAGCCTCAATATGTGATCTTAATTGGAATAAGAATCTTTGCAGATGCAATTAGTTAAGTTAAAATGAAGTCATACTGGATTAGGGTATCACTGTGAACTGGCATGACATTTAGGGATTGTAGTGAGGCAGAGATTGGAAAGATGCAGCTACAAGCCAAGGAATGCCAAGGGTCGCTTGCAACCACCAGAAGCCAGGACAGAGGCATAGGACAGATTCTGCCCTATGAACAAACCCTGCTCCTCCTTGGTTTTAGACTCCTAGCCTCCACAAGTTCTCACAGTGTGACAGAACATAAGTTGTTTTAAGCAACTTAATTTGTAGTAATTTATTATGACAACCCTGGGAAACCAATACAGTGGTTTACTGCTATTTGTTTATATTTTCATTAATATTGTTTTTAAAAGCCTTCACATGCTATTCTCATCACTGACCCACTTGGTTTCTTTCCATTTCCTTTTCAGACTAGCTGACCTGGGTATTAATTCCGGACATACCAATGCTTTTCCGTGTCCTTCTAAGTTTTCTTCATGAGTGGTGATGAGTTATGCTGAGAGAAATTCTTGTGCCTACACTTATACAACATTGCTCTGTTGCTTTTCAAAAACGGACCGTGTATTCCATGCTGGAATAGCTGCTGTTGATCTTGCAAAAGGGTGATTAACAAAATTCAATAAAGACGTAAAAGGAAGTTCCATTTAAAGTATCTAGTAAAATGGAAGTTTGTTCTGTAGAAACAATGAAGAAGACTTGGAAGATAATGTTGTTGACTTCCCATTCTCTAAAGTATTGTTTGACTCAGGAAGATAACTCAGGCCTTGCGAAAGATGAGCTGTTTGAAAATAATTGCCCACAGAGACCTCTCAGCAATCCCATATGATAAGTGAACTAGCTTAAATAAAACCTTTCCTAATCCCATTTACAGAACATATTTACCAGACATTATGTACTGCTCAAGTTACCAGAATCCTAGATTGACCTGTGCACGGAGATACTGTTTTTATGCAGCTGTCAGAGACTTTTCAGAAATCCATCTATGCTGAGAAAAAGAGTCCCACTGCTGTAGCTACCCCTAACTCATTGCCCTCAACAAGTTGTATGCTTAAGGAGATGGGCTACTTTGGCCTTGAGAAATTGCCAATGTCAGGTCATTGGGAGAAGCAGCCTGGATGTGTGGTCTGAAATAGCATTTCCAGTTCTGCCTATTTTCATGTCCAACAACTGCTTAGGAATAATACCCTTGAGTTTGTTAGGAAGGGGTGACTCCTTAATATCTTTGGGAACTGTGCCTTACCCTTAGATTGTATATTGAGCCAGCTTCTATTTTTGGAATCCCTTTTGATTTCCTGATAGTTTGCTGCAGATTGAGTAATCATTCTGAGCCTCTGTTTCCTCACTAGCAAAATGAGAAAGAGTAACACATCTATGAGTTGTGAGGATGAGCTGAGGGAATATATATATTGGATTTTTTATAAGCCTCCCACAAATTGATGGCCAAAAAAAAAAAAGACTTGATCCTTTGAAAGAGCATCCCATCTTCTTAAAAGGGTACTGGTGAGTTTCAGGAAGAGGCTATAAAGAGAGCCGGAGTCATCAGTGTTCAAGTATAAATATGAACTTGGGAAAATAAGACAGGAATCTAGAGCTGCATTGAAAACTCAGCTGTGTATTGCTTAGTCATATAGGAAACATGGTAAGGAAATGCAATATGACCCTGAATACTTTAAGACATGCAATACCAGCTGGATAGGGGTGCAGGGCAGTAAAACCAGAAGAGTTGAATAGAAGGTAGCCTTTTAGGGGAAAGATATAGGAGAGAACAAATCTAGGAAAGCAGAAGTGTGAAGCAGAGAAAAGGCTGTGAAAGGAATGAGAGCTAATCAGACCAAGAAAGCAGGATTGTTGGGTAGCAGGCTGTGTCTGAATGTGTGGAAATGATAAATCATCTCGAGGAGGGATGTGTGTCACAGGCTGAACAGCAGAGGCAGTGAGAAGATGGGATTTCTTTAAGACAGACCTTGGTTTAAATCTCAAGTCTATGGCTTATTAACTGTGCCATGTCAAGCAAGTTATTTTATTCTTCTGAGCCTCGTCTATAAAATGTGGATAATGATGTCTTCCAGGGCTGTTGTATTTTAGATAATATATGTGTCCACATCCCTACTAGCAGGATGCAATGAGTAACAGCTGTTCATTAGCCTAATGAGGATCTAGAAGGAGGGACAGCTGAGAGGAAAGGCTGTCCATTTTACCTTCAGCACTTACCTCCAAAGGACAAGGTGACAGGATGGTTCAGAGTCTGACTGAAGATACCTGGGTCACATGTGCCTATGAAAGTCCCTGACCAGGTAGTAGCTGTTTTCTGCAGTGATATCAGAAGTATTTGAGCTGTGGTGTCCAATATATGTGGTTTTTTAATCTTAAATTAAATAAAATTAAAAACACATTTCAAGTTTCACTAGCTAAATCTCAAATAATTAATAGCCGCATGTGGCTAGCAGCTAACATATTGGATAGTATATGCATACATACACATATATATCTACATATATATCAAGCATATGTACATATATCTGTGTATGTGTGTATTTCTGTCATCACCGAAAGTTGTTTTCTGCATCTGCTTGATTACAGGAGATTATGTGGTCAAAAGGGTGCAATGCCAGAAGTCAGGAGAGTGGGGGAGGAATGAGGGGAGAAGCTGGAATAGGAAGGTAAGACTTCTGCTAAGGGAAGCCCCATTCTTTCAAAAAAATACTTGGGTTAATAGCAATAAAGAGGGAAACAAGATCAGCTCCTGGCCTGGAGGTGAAAGAATTTTGGCCACATTTGAAATTCATTCTAGGAATGGTACTCTAGTCTCTGATATCAAAACAGATAACCTATTCTATGGTGACTGATATGGAGAGCTATTTACTTAGAGTGACTAATGTGGTGACATTAAGAACGACATAAATATCAAACAGATGAGATCATAGCAAGTAGACTTTCCTAAACAGATCATATAATTCATGGATGGATAGAAACCAAAAAAACATTGGGACCAAAAGTGAAGTTTTGCAATGATCTTAAATGCATATATTAAAGTCCTGCAAGAACGAGGAGAATGCTCTATAGTCAGTCTACCAAATGTCTAAGATGCAGTGAATAAATTGCAGTTGTCCCTCCAGATCTGTGGGTTCCACTTCCATGGATTCAAACAACCATGGATCAATTTGGGAAAAAAAAAAAAATTCCACTAAGTTCCAAAAGCAAAACTTAAATCTGGTGCATTCCAAGTAGTATGTTGAATCCACACAAATGAAGTGATGTGTAGGCATTGTATTACGTGTTATAAGTAATCTAGAGAAGATTTAAAGTGAACAGAAGGATATGCATAGATTATATGCAAGTACTATACCATTTTATATAAAAGACTTGAGTATCCCTGGATTTTGGTATTTGTGGGGAGTCCTCGAAACAATCCCCCATGGATGTGGAAAGACAAGTGTATGAATAGAAGATGTAAAAAATCATGATGGATGATTAGAGAAAAAAAAAAAAAAAACCAGAAACCTAAAGATGGAGCAATCAGTGTTCCTTAACTGCCACACCTGAAAGCGGTATTTTTTTTTTTTAGCATATTCATTATTACAAATTGTAATTTTTCTTTATGCCCCTTACCCTACCTATCACTATCCAACCTCCCTCCCTCCCTCCCCTCCCTCTCTAGTATCCTTAGG
>NW_007732064.1:56337-62071 GCF_000696425.1 Galeopterus variegatus | reverse complement strand
CTCCCTCACCCAGTTATGAGTGAGGACATGCAGTATTTCTCTTTCTGTGTCTGGCTTATTTCACTTAACATAATTTTCTCTAGGCTGATCCATGTTGCTGCAAATGGCAGAATTTCATTCTTTTTTATGGCTGAATAGTATTCCATTGTGTATATATACCACATTTTCCTTATTCAGTCATCTGTCATTGGACATTTAGGTTGGTTCCATATTTTGGCTATTGTAAATAGAGCTGCGATGAACATGGGAGTGCAGGTGTCCCTTCAATGTATGATTTCCACTCCTTTGGATATATACCCAGTAGTGGGATTGCTGGATCAAGGGTAGTTCTATCTGTAGTTGTTTGAGAAACCTCCATATTGTTTTCCTTAATGGCTATACTAATCTATGGTCCCACCAACAGTGTAGAAGAGTTCCCCTTTTCCCACATCCTTGCCAGCATTTGTTATTCGTGGTCTTTTTAATAATGGCTAATTTAACTGGGATCAGATGATATCTCGGTGTGGCTTTGATTTGCATTTCCCTGATGATTTTAGTGATGTTGATCATTTTTTTCATGTACCAGTCGTCCATTTGTATGTCTTCCTTTGAAAAAAGTCTGCTCATTGCCTTTGCCCATTTGTTAATTGGATTATTTGTTTTTTTACTGTATAGTTGTTTGAATTTCTTATATATTCTGAATATCAATCCCTTTTCAGATGTATAGTTTGAAAATATTTTCTCCCATTTTGTAGGTTGTCTTTCTGCTCTGTTGATCATTTCCTTTGCTGTGCAGAAGCCTTTTAGTTTGATATAATCCCATTTGTTTATTTTTTATTTTGTTGCTTGTGTTTTTATGATCTTGTTCATAAAGTCTTTCCCCAGTTCTACTTCCTGAAGTATTTCCCCTAGGTTTTCTTTTAGTAAATTTATCGTTTGGGGTCTTACAATTAAGTCTTTAGTCAATTTCAAATTAATTTTGTTATGTGATAAGAGGTAGAGGTACAGTTTCATTCTTCTGCATACGGATGTCTAATTTTCCTAGCATCATTTATTGAAAAGGTAGTCTTTTCCCCAATGTATGTTCTTGTTGCCTTTGTCAGTTGGCTGTAAGTATGTGGGTTGACTCCTGGGTTTTCTATTCTGTTCCATTGACCTGAGTGCCTTTTGGGGGGCCAGTACCATGCTGTTTTGGTTATAATAGTTTTATAATATAATTTAACCCTGCTAGTGTTATGCCTCTGGCTTAATTATTTTTGCTCATGATTGCTTTGGCTATTTGGAGTCTTTTTTGCTCCATATGAATGTTAGGATTGTTTTTTCTATTTCTGTGAATGTCATTGGTATTCTGATGGGGATTGCATTGAATCCATAGATTGCTCTGGGTAGAATGGACATTTTCACAATGTTAATTCTTCCAATCCAAGAGCATAGTGTGTCTTTCCATCTTCTTGTGTCCTCTTTAATTTCTTTCAATAGTGTTTTATAGTTCTTCTTGTAGAGATCTTTTACTTCCTTGGTTAAATTTATACCTAGATATTTTATTTTTTTAGTGACTATTATAAATGTGTTTGCTTTCTTGATTTCTTTTTCTGCTAGTTCATTATTGGAGTATAAAAATACTACTGATTTTGGGGTGTTGATTTTGTATCCTGCAACATTACTGAAATTGTTAATCAGCTCTAAGAGTTTTTTGGTAGAGTCTATAGGTTTTTCTATATATGAGATTATGTCATCTGTAAACAGGGACAGTTTGACTCTATCCTTTCCAAACTGGATGCCCTTTATTTCTTTCTCTCACCCAATTGCTCTGGTTAGTACTTCCAATACTATGTTGAATAGTAGTGGTGAGAGTGGGCATCCTTGTCTTGTTCCTATTCTTAAGGGAAAAGCCTTTAGTTTTTCCCCATTCAGGAAGATATTGGCGATTGGTTTGTCATATCTGCCTTCTATTGTGTTGAGATAATTTCTGTCTTTATCTAATTTGTTGAGAGTCTTTATCATGAGGTGATGTTGAATTTTGTCAAATGGTTTTTCTGCATCTATTGAGATAATCATATGTTTTTTGTCCTTGATTTTTTTGATGAGGTGTATCACATTTATTGGCTTCTATATGTTGAACCATCCTTGCGTCCATGGGATGAATCCCACTTGAACATAGCGTAAAATTTTTTTGATGTGTTGCTGTATTCTAAATGCTAATATTTTGTTGAGGATTTTTACATTTATGTTCATGAAGGATACTAGCCTGTAATTTTCTTTTTTTGTTTTTGTATCTTTATCTGGTTTTGGTATCAGGGTGATGCTCGCCTCATAGAATGTGTTTGGGAAAATGCCTTCTGCTCCAATTTTTTGGAATAATTTTAACAGAATTGGTATTAATTCCTCTTTAAAAGTTTGATAGAATTCAGCTGTAAAGCCATCCAGTCCTTGGCTTTTCTTTGTTTGAAGATTGTTAATTACTGCTTCCATCTCCTTGGTTGTTATTGGTCTGTTCAGGTTTTCTATGTCTTGGTTCAGTCTTGTTTGTTTGTATGTGTACAGAAATGTATCCATTTCCTCCAGGTTTTCAAATTTGTTGCTGTACTGTTGTTTATAATAATCTCTAATGATTTTTTGTATTTATGTGGTATCAGTTGTAATGTCTCCCTCTTTATTTCCAATTTTTGTTATTTGGTTCTTCTTTCTTCTTTCTTTTGTTAACCTAGCTAATGGCTTATCTATTTTTTTAATCTTCTCAAAAATCAACTTTTTGTTTCATTGATCTTTTGTATCATTTTGGGGGGTCTCTATTTCATTTAGTTCTGCTCTGACCTTAGCTATTTCTTTCCATATACTACTTTTAGGATTGGGCTGTTGTTGTTTTTCTAGTTCTTTGAGGTATAGCATTAGGTTATTTATTTGAAATCTTTCTATTCTTTTGATGAAAGTGTTTATTGCAGTAAACTTCCCTCTTAGTACTGCTTTTGCAGTATCCCACAGGTTTTGGTATGATGTATCTTTACTTTAGTTAGTTTCAAGAGATTTTTTGATTTCCTGTTTAATTTCTTCTTGGACCCATATGTCATTCAGGTGCCTATTGTTTAGTTTCCATGCATTTGTATAGTTTCCAGAGGTTTCTTTTTGTTATCGTTTTCCTATTTTAATCCACTGTGGTCTTAAAAGATACTTGGAATGGCTTAGAATTTTTAAAAATTTGCTGAGACTTGATTTGTGACCTAACATGTGTTCTATCCTGGAGAATGATCCATGTGCTGATGAGAAGAATGGATATTCCATGGTCATTGGATGAAATTTTCTCTAGATGTCTGCCAGGTCCAGTTTGTCTAAGGTGTAGTTTAAATCCTTTATTTCTCTGTTGATTTGCTGCCTGGAAGATCTGTCCAATTCTGAGAGAAGGGTGTTCAGATTATCTACTATTAGTGTATTAGGGTCCATCTCTTTCTTTAGGTCTAGGAGTGCTTGCTTTATCTATCTGGGTACTCCAGTGTTGGATGCATACATATTTATAATTGTTATCTTCTAGCTGGATAGATCCCTTTATCATTATATAGTGTCTTTGTCTCTTTTTATGGTTTTTGGTTTAAAGTATATTTTATCTGATATGAGAATAGCTACTCCAGCTCATTTTTGGTTTCCATTTGCATGGTGTATCTTTTTCCATCTCCATCCCTTCACTTTTAGTCTGTGTGTATCTTTACAGGTGAGGCGAGTCTCTTGAAGACAGAATGTAGTTGGAACTAGCTTTTTAATCTAATCAGTCAGTCTTTGACTTTTGAGTGGAGAGTTTAATCCATTCACCTTTAGGGTTGTTATTGACAGGTATTGCTTTATTTCTGTCATTTTATTGCTTTTTGTTTAGATGTTTTAAATACATTCTGTTCCTTTCTTCCCATTTTATTTTTCATCTTCAGTGTTAGTTGAATTTTTGAGGTGGCATGATGTAGCTTCTTTCTCTTCCTCATTTACATTTTTGTTTTAATGGTAGGTTTTGCTCTTTCTTATTAATCTGTGACAGTGATTATCATTTTTTGAATTCTGGTTACAGGATTCCCTTGAGAAATTTTTGCAGGGCTGGTCGTGTGCTGATGAACTCCCTCAATTTTTGTTTGTCTGGGAAATACACTATTTATCCCTCACTTGTTAATGATAGCCCTGCTGGGTATAGAATTTTTGGCTGGCAATTTTTTTCTTTTAGTATTTTGAATGTATCATCTCATTTTCTTCTGGCCTGTAGGGCTTCAGTTGAGAAGTCTGCTGTTAGTCTGATAGTGGTGGCCTTATAGGTGACTTGACCTTTTCCTCTTGCTGCTTTTAGAATTCTCCCTTTGTCTTTGAGCTCTGTCTCACAATGTGTCTTGGAGAGGACATTTTTGGATTGAATCTGTTTGGGGATCTTTGGGATTCCTGGATCTGAAAGTTTGTGTCTCTCCCTATGCCTGGGAAGTTTTCTGATATTATTTCCTTGAATGGGTTTTCAGTGCCTTTTCCTTTCTTCTCCTCTTCTGGAATACCCATGTTTCAGATGTTTGTGTGCTTAAGCTTGTCTGCTAGCTCCCTTAGATTTTCTTCATTTTTTAAAGTCTTTTTTTCAATTTTTTTGTCTGCCTGGGTTATTTTGAAAAGACCATCTTTGAGATCTGAAATTCTTTCTTCTGCTTGCTCTAGCCTTCTGCTCAAGCTTTCTGTTGTGTTTTTTATTTTATTGAGTGAATCCTTCAGTTCTAGGAGTTCTGCTACATTCTTTTCTAAGGTATTTGTTTATCTCCTCCTTCATATCCTGGATATTTTTTCTTCTTTCCTTGTGTTCTCTAATTGAGTCTTCTCTTACCTCTTTGTATTTTCTTAAGATCATTGCTCAAAATTCTTTTTCAGACATTTCAAGTGTTTCCAGTGCTATGGGGTCTGGTATTTGAGAATTACTATTTTCTTTTAGTGGTATCATATCTTCTTATATCTGTAGTTCTAGTATTTTTCAATGGATATTCAGTCATTTGGTAGAGCACTTGTTTTTTCTATTACTCTGAAGTGGATTATGAGGAGAAAGACTTCCTCCTCTATTTGTAGGCTCCACTGGTGATTCTTCTTGTATCAATGCAGTCAAGTTTGTGGTGGGCTGCCTGTAGGGTGGCCCTGGTTGCTACTGTGGTGGTGAGCTATACTTGCAGTGGCAGTAGGTGTGGGGTTGGCTATAGTAAAGCATCTTATCTCCTGCTCAGGTGGTGGGAGGGGCTTTCTAGAGCTTTGGTTTGTGTCCCCAAAGGTGTGTGGTAAACTGCTTACCTTGGCTCCTGCACAGGTGGTGGGTGGGCCTTCCCAGGGCTTGAGTCTGGGCCCTCAGCAGTGCAAAGGACACTGCTCATCTTGGCTCCTGCTGGGTCAGTTGGGTCTCTGAAAGAGGTCTTTGTGGAGGTAGCATTTTGATATGTAGCTAATTATAACCAGGTTCATAGCTAACATCTGTGATCTCTGACCATATGCCAGGCCCTAAACTAGGAGCTTAGCATTTCTATCACATTGAATCTCTATGATGTCACAGTGTTATTACCCCCATTTTATAGATTACAAAACTGAATCTTAAAATCTATGTTAAGACACCTGTTGAGTTAAAATGCAAATGCTCAAATTAAGATTCTTACTATTGCCTTTGTAGTTGACAAATGCCCAGGTAAGATGAATCTTAATAATGAACCAAGAATAAAGGAAAAAAGGAAGAGAAACATTTTTTAAACACTATATATATATATATATATAT
>NW_007732064.1:53466-56038 GCF_000696425.1 Galeopterus variegatus | reverse complement strand
AGAGAAACATTTTTTAAACACTATATATATATATATATATATATATATATATATATATATATATCCTTTCTGCTTTACCCATTTATGTAATAAACTACAATTAAAACAATAATAATGAAGAATGACGAGGAAGAGGCCAAAAGACCTTTACTTTTGATGATTAAAGGAGACTCTTAGAAATGAACTGACAGTTCTAAGCAGTCCCAAGGCTCTTGAAGTCATATAAGCTGAAAGTAGGAATGTGCCAGATGGCATCCTGAAGGGACGCTGATGCTGTTTCTCTGCAGCAGTTTAGTTTAAGATTTTTTTTTTTCATGGGTTAGGTCAGGTACCTTGACAGATGGTTTTTACTGGATAACATAGATGATTCTTTTCACTAAGCAAATCTCATTCCCAACTTACTCTAACATTTTATCAAACCACCATCTTCCACAGTATACAGAATTGAACACATTGTTGGATCTACACGTTCTGATTCATAAAATAACTTTCTACTTTTATCATTTTTGCATACCCTCATACATGCTTATAAATAGCATTTTGATAGCACTCCTGAAGGGGAGATTAAGTCTTTGCAAAGTATTATAGCTGGAAAACAGAAAGACGGATGAGAACAAATTAAAGATTTTATCTTAAGTCCCCCTCTACAGGGACTTGTGTGGAGCAGAGAAATGTGGAACTAAGAAAAGCCTACAAAAGGTCATAGAGGTCATAAGGGTCAAGGTCATAGAACCAGTAAGGTCCTATGGTTAATAGTACTAGTAAGTGTTGGATAACAGAGCCTAGGTTGGTCTGATGTGGAGTCCACTCTTTATTCACTTCATTAATCCCCTAAAATGTGTGAAAAAGAAAATGATAACTGACTGGACCCATGCAAAAGAGAAGGCCTATACAAGGGGAGACCTCCTTCAAAGGGAAATTATAAAAAAACAACAACATAAAATTTTTTGAAATTTAAGGGTCATAGTAGTTTTACAGGACAGAAATAAGAGAAACCCAAGAAACTGTGTATAAAAATGACACTTAACTTTCTTCCCCATCACCATGATTTCTCTCTAAGTGTATTAGTTTGCTAGGGCTGCCATAGTAGAATACCACAGACTGAGTGACTTAAGCCACAAAAATTTATTTTCTCACAGTTCTGGAGGTTGAAAGTCCAAGATCAAAATGTTGGCAGGTTTGGTTTCTTCTGAGGCCTCTCTCCTTGGCTTGCAGACAGCCACCTTCTTGCTGTGTTCTCACTTGGCCTTTTCTCCATGTGCACGCATCCCTGGTTGTTTCTCTCTTCTTATAAGGACACCAATCATATTGGATTAGAGCCCACTCATATAACCCCATTTAACCTTAATTACCTCTTTAAATACCCTATCTCCCAATACAGTCACATTCTGGGCTGTATGAGGGGGTAATGACTTCAACATATGAATTTTGCAGGGACACAGTTCAGTTCATAATGCTAAGGTGGACATATTCTCACTTGCCTCAGAAGTTTCTATTTCTTCCAACCCTTCACCCGTTTATTAATAAGCAAAGTCCTATTTCTTAGTCTGTTTTCTGCTGCTGTTAACAGAATACCACAGACTGGGTAATTTATAAAGAAAAGTAGTTTATTTGGCTCATGGTTCTGGAAGTTGGAAAGTCCAAGAGCATGGTGCCAGCATCTGACAAGGGTCATCCCGTGACAGAAAGTGAAAGCTAGCACACAAGACAGAGAGAATATGGGAGTTGAACTTGTCCTTTTACCAGGAACCCAGTCCTATGGTAACTAACCCATTCCCACAATAATGGCATAATCCATTCATGAGGGAAGAGGCCTGAAGATCTAACCACCTTTTAAAGGCCCCGGAGTAAAAGAGTTGTTGGTGGATAACAGGGTAAACATTGTTACTTTCAGTTCATCCTAGATCTACAAACACTGTTTCAAGTGGCAGGCTCAGTGAAAAAGTTGTTGAACATATGGTCCTCATTCCCATCATCTCTGCCCTGGGCACTTTTACTGCAGGCTGGGTCTCATATTTCAGGCAGCAGAAATTGTCAATCTGAGTACCAGCTAGGCCAGCATGGGTAGAGAACTATTTGCTTGCGGGGAACATTTGGGGAGACAAAGCACATTTCTCACAAACACAGCATTAAAAAGTCTCAAGAAGAAATTAGAGAAAAGGTGACATTTTAGATGTCTAGTGTTCTAATCCTTTTGAACAATTATGAATTTATTCAACCTGAGTTAATATTATGACCCGTGGATTTTGGCCCTAGAAAATGTATAATATGACAGTTTTCTTCAGTGAGATGTATTTTTGTATGGATTTCCTGATATACAGATTTAGCAACTGTGCCCCCACCACACGCACAAACACTGCTCCCCTCAACACATATTGCCTCCCTCAGCACGCACTCCACTCAATTTTTCTCCAAAATAACACTTCAGCAAATACTTTAACTTAAATAGCTGAAGTAACACCATTTGCAGTGAAATAAAAATTATTTTCTATCTATGAAGCTGACGTTACTTTAAAAAATCATAGCAAATAGACCTGAATATTTCTACCACTGTGAAGAGTTTTATTCATTC
>NW_007732064.1:48047-53154 GCF_000696425.1 Galeopterus variegatus | reverse complement strand
ATTGAAGTATGGCAATACAGCTCCAGTGTTTCAGTCTTTGTACCTGGTCATATATACGGAAGGAAAGAAAGGAAAAGCAGTGAAGCATAAGAAATAAAAACTATGGCCAAATATCCATAGTCCATTAAAGGATCAGTGATGAAAACCTACAGCCTAAATCCAGCTAGGAACGGAAATGAAGCTTGTGCAGCCTGTGGTGGCTGCAGTCCTGCAGCCCAAACATCCATCGCCGAGAAGTCAGGACACCATTTCCAATGAATCCCCATTCCTTGTCTTAGCCCATTACCATCAGAAGCAGTTCTTCCCTGGGCTTCCCATTTTGGGCTAGAGAATATTATAATAGCAAGTATTAAATTACTATGGGGCAGAAACTATGCTAAGTATTTTGCTTGCAGGAGCTCATTTAATACATACAACAAATGCTCCGAGGTGGATAACCTCATCGTTTACACTTAGCAGACCAGAAGATTGAGGTTTAGAGAAGGTAGGTAACTTGCCCACATTTACACTGCTAGTGGGAAAGCTAGGACTAGAATCTACATCCATGTTATGATCCTGCTGTGCCTAAAAAAGAAGCATTTTATTGCAGAGATTAAAAGTAAGAACATATGAACAATTCCTATTACACTCATTTGCCCAGTATCTTCTTGCCAAGTTGACCCTTCCTTTTTCATAGGAAATGTCATCAGTGACTCCTTAAGTCAACTGTTCTCAGGGTGCATTTACAGCTTTCCAGATGAAACTTGTTAGGTTCATAGTGACAACTGAAATTGAAACAGGGTGTCCAGAATCTGTTCTAAAAAGTTATCCTTCATGTATTTGTCATCACTACTGGTATCCTTACTTTTTTGTTTTTGATTTAGAAACCTAACAGGATGAGAACAGTATTCTTAGGGTTGGAAATATCTCTCTAGAAATATAATCCTTCTGTTGGAGGAGTTCCCTGTAGAGCTAAGAGCTGAGCAGGGCTGTGCTCCATCTCCTGGGCATCTGCACTGTGTCTTGGGGGCAGAGGAGTAGGTTGGAGGATAGCTGCTACATTTTGTTTTAGACAGGATGGGAGAATGGGGGATTTTAGGAGACCATTGGACACTCCATGATGTCAGAAACCCTTTGGTGCTTCTGGCACAGCGCCAGGTACAGAGAAGAAATTGCTTAGGACTTGCCCTGGGCTCTGATGGCACTGCACAGTTCTTGCCCTCAAGAGGTTCACTGCCTGATGGGGACACAGATGAATAAACGGGGAGTTGTGCTGGGTTGTTATTGTCCAAGAGCATTATGTGAGCGCTCAGGGAAAACCTGGTTCAGGGAAGGCTTTTCAGAATGTTCCATCTAGGCTGAGACCTAAAAAGTGAGTAAAAGTTATTAGATTGTAGCAAACAGCCCTTGAGGCCAGTGCTTCTTAAAATTGGAAGCAGCCAGGGGATGTTATAGAAATACTGATACCTGAGTGCTGTGCTCAGAGTTTGTGTTATAATGTATCTGATTGTGGGCTGGGCACTGCAATGTGCAAACTTCCTCAAGTGACTTTAATGTGCAGCCACGCTGAGAATCTGGGATGGTGGCTGAGTTTTAAAGTCACTTGGGAAGCTTTCAGAGTCTATCCTAGAGATTTCCAAGCAGTTTGTCTGTGACATTGGTATCTCCAAATACTCTCTAGTGTTGGGAGTCACTGCTGTAGGTGTTAGTAGCAGCATGAGCAAGGGTGAGAAACGTAAGAAGCAGGGCCAGTTCAGTGGTTGGGATGTAAGGAGCAGAAGTAGGCTGTAATGCGGGGGGGAGGCCCTAATTACGAGGAGACTTGTTAGCCAGACTATGGGGAGGATACATATTGAGAGGAAGGCTTAAGAAAAGGAAGTGATGTTATAAAATTTTCTCTCAAAAGACTGGATGCAAAGTGGAAGGCGAGGGGTGCATTTGGAAGTAATCCATGAGCTGAATGATGGAGATCTGGGACGTTGGATATGTGACTCAGATATTTTTGGCTCAAGTCTTTTTGCTCTTGGAGAGAGAGGGAAAAATCAGCTTCTTTCCCCTTTCTTATTCAAGAGCTATACAGTAAAGAAAAACATCATTATGTCATTCTCCACAGGATCCTCACTTAGTGGAGAGGAGTGGTAGAGGTAGAGGAAGGTGCTGTCTGGAATGTTCTTGAAGAGTGGAGTCCACAGCTCTCCAGAAGAGCCCTGTGCCCTCTGAGGAGAGAGTGGGGGATCAGACACCACTCTGTAGGTGCGGCTGAGGTGTTACAGGAACGAAATCGAGGACTGTGTTAATCACTCTCCTCGTGTGTGCTTAGTTCTAATGAATACCCGTGTCCTCTTCGCTATTTATTCTTGTAAACTTGGCTCCTAGGGTTTCTCCTTGGGGTTGTTCAGGGAAGGAAGGGGAGGTGGGAAAGGATGCTCCTGGCCCTCCGTCTTTCCCTGGCAACTGCTCATGCTGGGAAAACAGCCCTGAGCCTTCCGTGATTCAGAAATGTGAGAACGGACTGGGCGGCTGCTTGTGGGAAGATGATGAGTTGTCATTACTCAGTAAACATGTCATAAGAATAGAGCAGGAGCAACACCTGCACACATCCTGTACACATCCCTCCTGCGGGCGCTACCCGCGGGAGCGTGCTCGAATCACACATCAATTTGAGAGGCACTGCGAGTCCTTGCCTTCCTTAGGTTACAGCTGAGCAGTGTTGCAGAAGCTTGGCATTGAAGGTGACCCATGCTGCTGAAATAGGCCTCTGGGCTCTTCCAAAGCACTCTTCCCATGAGATTAATATTAGGTAATTCAGTATTAAACTATTTCAGCAACTTTAATTTTCATTCGTGAGAAGATGTGTCTGCTGAGAAAAGAGTCATTGGGGGCCTCATGCGCAGGTGTCATTGGGATCTGAGAGAAGCCAATGGAATTAAGATGGACCCTCAGGGCTGGGCTTTGGAAATCTGGTTCACATTTTTCAGATAAGGGAAATGACTAGCTCTTTGCATTAAGTTGTCAGCACGGCTCTTACCTTTTTATACTTACATTAAACTCCTTTTATGAGCTCAGAAGACAGAGCAGCTTGCCCTTTTAGTTTGTCTGCTAATAATAGTTTACACCATTTATTGATCTCCTTCTTTGTGCCATGTGCTTTGAAAACATTACTCCATTTCATCTTTCCAATGATCTGCAGGGTAGAAGTATTATTTCCAGTCTTTCTGTGCTAAGACTGAGGCATGGAGAGGTTGAGTGACATCCCCAAGTAGGTGCGCCCAATAAATGGCAAAACCAGCTTGTGAACTCATGTCTACTTGGTTTTCCTCTACAATTGATTGGCTTTCCTACAGCACCTCCATATCTCTTGTCTCCAGAAAATCAAGATCTTGCAACCCAAGGCCAGAAAAAAATTTAAGTAACAATGTACTGTTCACAGAATCAACCCTTTCCCAGGACCTAACTTTACCTAAAAGAGTTCTCCCATCCAGTCATCCTTTCCTTCATTCACGGGCTCTTTAATGACCCTTTGCTTTGATTCAGGCCACAGGACATGGTGATCAATGTGATCATGTCCCCAGTGTCATAGATTTGTGTGGTCTGGTTGGGTGAGACAGTAAAAAACTAGGAAATAAATATTTGGGATACATTCAGAGTGGTAAGAGCAGTGAAGTCATGTAGAAGATGGTGAAATGATAGGAAGAGATTTGGGTGAGGAGAGGTAAACTGGGTGGCCAGGGAAGGCTTGTCTGATGGGTGCCATTTGAGCTAGGACAGGAGTGATGAGAAGGAGCCAGTCATGTGAAGAACTGGGGAAAGCGCACTCCAAGAAGAAGTAGCAGCGTGTGCAAAGTCACGGAGGCTGGAACGACGTGACCATCATGCACCTGCTGCTTTCTCCTCTCTGAGCGGTTTATTCCCCACTACGGTCAAGTGTCTAGATCGTCAAGGGTGAGAACTGTTTCACCGTACCTTGGGAATCTTAGCTACGAAATGCGGAGGTGCAGATGTCAACCTAAAGTTATGCAGTTATGCTTCTCTCTTACGCCTCTGTGGACCTTCCTGTAAATGAAGTCCTGACCAGACACCCTCCACATGCTGGCTGTTCATGACACGTGGCTCATGCTTGATTTCTCAAAGGGAATGCAACGTGCTCTGCACGCCTCTCTGTAAATGAAAAATAGCTAACTTCACTTTGGATGTCAATGAATGAGGAGAAATGTCTTACTTAACTTACGTTTAATCATTGAATGAAGGAGGAGGTTTTGAGTGGGGATTACATTTAGGTGAAAGTTGGAGAAAAACAAAGTCACATACCCACATGTGTCCAGATGGATCTGTATCCACGTGGAAGCAATGACTCTAGGTCTTCTCTGTGCCTCTGCACTGCTTCAAGAAGAACGTCTCAGTCTGAAGAGCAAGCCGTTGTTGTGCATATCATCTCATTTGTGCATCACAACAAGCTCTGGGCTGTGGCAGGGTGGGTGCCGTGTGCTGTCGATAGTCTTGCTTCCTTCCTTTTGAGGAAGCTCCGGCTCAGAAGGAGACAGTGCCTTTCCAGTTTCCATAGCTATGAGTAGATGCTGAAGCTGAGATCTGAACCCAGGGCTTCGTGGTCCTTTATGCCACAACGCTCAACAGTCCTCTGCTTCCCAAAGACAAGGCTGCTGCCAAGATGGCCTATGAGCAGCATGGAAAGGGAGCCATGTAGACACAGGCCTGCTCCTTCCTGCCTCAGGGCCTTTGTGTTTTCCTCTCCCCTCTGTAGGAACACTCTTCTCCAACTTTGTCACAGGGCTGGCACTTTCCCCTCTTTCAGGTCTCAGTCAAGATTACCTTCTCAAAAGACTTTTGGGACTCTCTTCTCCAAAGTGGCCTCCTACTCCCCAGCCCCACCCAGTCATGTTTTATCACATTGCCCTGTTTACTTCCTGTATGGTACTTAGTACATTTGTATAGTTACCTCATTGTGTGTTTGCTTATTTGTTTGTTATCTGCTCTTCATGACACAGCAGGCTTCATGAGGGCAGGGAGCTTGGGAATCTCACTCTCCCTTCTGTGCCCACGGTGGTGTCTGCCACACCACAGAGTGGTTGTGCAATAAAGACACCAACCAGGGAACAGGACTACACGACTG